>NC_133783.1:21282296-21285131 GCF_003597395.2 Chelonoidis abingdonii
AAGTATCCTGTCCCCTGATTGGTCCTCTGGTCAGGTGACAGCCAGGCTTACTGAACTTGTTAATCCTTTACAGTCAAAAGAGATATAAAGTACTTCTGTTCTATTAACTTCTACTATTTGGTTATGACAAGCACATATAAGGTTTCTGTGGCCAGATACATTTTTCCCACTACGTCATTTAAGCATCTTTCAACAGATATAACTAACAGTGTAGCAAAAGGAATGTAAGCTTCTGGAGCCTTTCATCTACCGTAGGGTGAACATCAGCAGTTAGCACTAGCAGATAATTTTTGTAAAATGCTCTAGTACCAAAGGGGCCTTAAAAGTACTTTACCTCCTCACTGGAGGAGTCTGTCTACATTGCAAAAGACGTACAGCACTGATGGTTCAGGTATGGCCACAAAGGAGCTTTTCTGCTAGTACAATCCACTCTTTGTATCAGTGCAGTTTGGAAAAATCTGGACCTTTCTCCCATGGAGCCTCACCAAAAGATAGGGTGCCCAGAGGACATGCACACAAAGCTACATCAGCAGCAGCACATGGGGCAATGCAAACTGAGACACAACTGCACAGAAACCTTGAAAAGAGAACGACTTCCACAACCCTCACTGAACGAGCTTGTCTACCCTGCAAAAGCCATACAGCACTGATTACAAGATAATTGTGCCAGCCTAGACCCTCCAGCAGGGGCAAAATATTTCCAGCTGCCATGTGCCTTATAGACACAAACTATGTTTAGCGCCAAATATGCCAGTAAAAAGTGGTTCCTAATATGATTAGAAGTTGCTGTGTGGACAGGAACTTTGTGTTTTATTAACCAAAATGATTTGTTATTTGTGCAGACAACTCAAGCCCATTTTTATTTACTGGAGTATCCTTTATTTTATTTGTCTCTGGGGCTCAAATAAGTTTTCTTTTCACTTTTCAATTGTTGCATGAACAGTATGGCCCCGGTAATGGGTGGCTGGGTTTTCCAGAAATCGGGACTGCTTGGCAAATCCAATTTCCTGAATTAAAAAAACAAAAACAAAAAAAAACCCCAAAAAACCCCAACACCCTACAACCCTCAAATTTAATTTAGGAATGAAGGGACCTATGGTCATCATATAAAATCCCTCCTCACAACTATTGTTTCCTATTTGGGGGAAGAAGGCAGGAGTGCAAGTAGGGCGGTACCCTCTAGTACGCAGTACCAGCAAGAGATTTTTAGGGGGTATGGGGTACCAGAAAGACTTGGGGCTGTGCTCTGCTCCTTAAAGGAGCAGAACCAGCCTAGGGAGAGCATTCATTCTTTATGTGGCTTTAACAGAACAATACATATGCTAACAAACTTAAAGAAAGGATCTGTTTAAGTTTGCTAGTATATGTATTGTGCTGTTAAGTTGGTCAGGAATCCTCAAGAGGTGAGGAGTGGGAGGGATGGAAGATGTTTAAACTGTTTTTTATTCTGTTTCTCCCCATTGGTCTGAATTATCCATGGCATTCATACCGGATAACATCAAGTCCAAATCATTAGAGGAATACCTCTACTTGCACTGACCAGAGGATGTTTGGATTCTGATGTCAGTCCAGTTCTGCAGCCTGGCAGGTGTTGTTCCCATTGTAATTAAACATAGAATTCTTCTTTGCAGCTAAACTAGTCTAACATGCATTTTGTTAACTGGAACTAGAGCAGCAAAACAAAGAAAACAAATGCCTCATTTTCCAGCTTTGTGGATGAGAGAACTATAACTACTGCTAACAAGGCACTTGCTCTGAAGGAAATTTGGTTCTTGTTGTCACTATAGCTACAGCAAGTTTCACATACTCTAAGCTTTTCAGCAAGTGCACTTATGTTTTATTGTTCACTCTTACTCTGTTAGCATCCCAATCCAAGCCTTGTTCTTTCACTTGTTCGAACCAACAGCCCCTTGCCTTCTAAAGGAAGTTTCATCACTTGTCCAGGTAGATCCACTAAATCTAAAAGTTTCACCAGAAGTTCTCTCCTTCCTCTTTAATGACCAAGCAATAGAGGGCTTTTGCATACCCTACATTTCCTACCCTTTATATCCAGCATGCTTTCACAGATTTTTTGTGTAGCAAATTTAGGATAAGAAGAAAGTCATTGACATTCTAGTTTTGTCAGAGTCAGACAAGAATAAGAATGACGATATAACAGAGGACAGGCAGAGCTAGAGAGAGGCTACAAATTATCTAGTCTTGATTGGCCTTGTGGGCCTGTCAATTCTAAGAAAGCAGAGAAAACCACCAATTGTGAGTGATTGCACAGAGATGTGGAAGTCAAATTAATGATTAAAAAAATTCTATTTTGCAATTTCTTAAAGATTGTTCATACATAGCTTCTTCTAATCACTCTAGTAATGCACCACAACTGAAGCCGGTTTTTGTTGGTGCTGTTCATACTCATTTTATTTTCCTAAACCCACCCTCAATGCTTTCATTTCCTATTGTTTAAGTTTAGCGACTATGTGTAGTGGGGCAGATTGCCCCACTCCTTGGGAGAGTGGGCTGGGGCAGGCCAGGGAGCCTGCGCAGCCCAGGAGCCAATTAAAAGAGGCCTTATAGGGAGCCAATCAGGGCCCAGATTGCAGACAGCCAATCAGGGCCCGGCTCAGAGGTATATAAAGGCTGCCCACAGCAGGAGCAGTCAGTCTGTCCCAGGCCTTTGAAGGGAGAAGGTCAGTCTCCAGGGGGGAGACTAGTACCGTGGACAGAGCAGTGCTGGGCAGGCTCAAGGAGGCTAGAAAGCTCTAGCCCCTAGCTGCCAGGCTGCAGGCCTTGACAGAAAGGGCCTAGCGGGTGCAAGGGGCCGTAGGGGAAGCGGCCCAGGGGAAC
>NC_133783.1:21285822-21444095 GCF_003597395.2 Chelonoidis abingdonii
ATTAAGTAATAAAGAATGCAGAATACAGAATACACTGACTTTTAGTGAGAAAAAATGAGGGGGACGGCAGCCCTGCAGCTGCTATAACACTTCGCAGGCATGTGACATTTAATAATGAGAGGAAGAAGAGTCGTGCGCATCCTCGTTGCTATGATAGTCGCAGAAGTATAATTGAAATCTTTTGTAATTTTAGAATATGAAATGGGATGTCTAATGAGTTCAGCCCCCAGTTTCGTATGAGATGAAGATGGTTTACGTAGCCGTTCTGCTCATGAATCCTACATAACCGGCTAGTTAGCATGTCTATTTTTACCCAGCCCCAGCCTCGAGGCCTTACTGAGCCAGTCAGAGCACCTGCCACGGCCTGAAATGACGAATAAGACGGCTTACCAAGTCCTATTGCCTGTACCGTCTGCCAACCTGGGAAGGCGGGAATGATGCTCGCTGTCATTGCCCCAGCACGTGTCTACCAGCAGCATGCGTAGACATCGAGTGACATTGAAAAAAATCAAGAAAATCTTTTTCCCTTGCTTTATTTCCATGGGGGAGGGGGAGTAATTGACGAGATGATCCTGAACTCACACGACAATGTTATGACCCTACAGCGCATGATCAGCCCACGAATGCACATGCTTTCAGAGACTGCGGGGACTTTGGATAGCTGGAGCCTCAGGCCCCACTCTCCTTCCTCCAATGAGCGTCCATGGTGATTATTTGGCTTCCGTTACGACTGGTATACAGCCTGTCGTGCACACTTACTTCCCCCACCACGTACCCGCCGCTGCGGCGAGCCCCGCCCTCTTGTCTACTTCATACCGGAGATTTTTTCAAAGCCCTGTCCACTTATGTTCTTCTGTACACGGAGCTCATGATAGAACCAGATTTCGTCCCCTTACAGGATCAGATCAGTATCTCCCATACGATCGCTGAGCTCTTTTAGATTGGATCTGCAGCGCCAACCCATGCTGATCAGAGCTTCCACAGCCGGGCAAACAGCGAAACGCAATTCAATTTGCGGGGTGTTTCTTCTACCTGGCCAGTGCATCCGAGCTTCAAGATGCTTTCCAGAGTTGGTCACAGTGGTGCACTGTAGGATATCACGCCGGACCCAAATATCGTCGTTGCGCCACACTACCTAATCCGATATGGTATCATACAGATTCAGCGCACTCCTCCTTCAGGAGGATACAGAAAACGTTAAAGAGCCCTAATAATCGATATAAAGGCCTCGTGCTGTGGAAGGGCTGCTAGCGTTTCAATGGTTTAAACGCGCTAACAATGGTATAAACGGTAGTGTAGACCAGTTCCGAGAACGCACTATCTGTATCGGTATTTATAGGATGAAGGTGAGAGCTGCAGTGGGGCAAGGAGGCACATCATGGAGTTGAGAGAGAATGGGGATATGAAGAATAACTGGTTGCTTCAGATTCTGCCTTCTGGTCCCTTTCCTAACTTTCTTAGGACTGAAACTGTGCAGCATTCTGCAAGTTGTCTGGCAAAGAAAAAATCAGAATAAAAAGCTAAGTTGAGAAGCAGTTATGTTTCTTTGAAAAGTTAGAGAATAAAGTCAATTTAAAACTGTCTCACGTACAGGCACATGTATCTGCAACAAACCACACCATTGTGTCAGCAGCAGATTCTCAAGAAAGTTTTGAAAGTCTGTACTTGTCCAGAAAGTAGTGAACTCTAAGCTTCCAAACAATTTGAATAATATTATTTATTTTTTTAATTAAATTTTATTCTATGCCTTGTTTTTGATTCATCGTGTTAATGGATCGGGACTCACCACCTGGCGCTGCCTACTGTCCATCTTCGCTGGAATTCAGCTCGTTCATGGAGCCCCCCCTCCTGTGGTGTCCTTACGCATTTATTCTGCTCTCTGTTGCGCTCTGGACCCGATATGCGCCCTGCTCGGCGGCGTCCCTTCGGGATCTGCCCTCGCACAGGCCTCAGTCTCATCTGCATCCCCTTCCGGGACCTTGATCGTAGACAGTCCCACATTCCAGCCCTTTAAAGCAACCAACCGCACTCGTCATAGTACTAAATCCCTCTTGGAGGATCTGGCGTGTCCCTACGGCTTGTGACTGGATGTAACTGCCAAGGAGCGGGTACCAGGCCCGCCTTCTTACTGCCTGCCCGACCCAGACCTCTGCGTCGTCTTCCTCCTCTTTTCCTCCTCCACTAACGCTCCAGAAATAGACGCTAGCCTCGGTACATGGACGCACACCACCGAATTATTGTGCTTTGTGTGGCCACGTGCATTCGACTTTATACAATCTGTTTTACAAAACCGGTTTATGTAAAATCGGAATAATCCTGTAGTGTAGACATACCCTCAGTCTCTCATAAGATGAAGCGTAGTCCACTTCTGTTCTAAACAGTCTTTCCATGGACTTCAGTGGCAGTTGCATCAGGCTCTCAGACTGTGCCTAGCTTTTTATTATTAATATAAGTAGCAGGGAATTCAGAATAATTTGTGAGCATAAGTAAAGTGATAGTTAAATGAAATATTCATTACTGTAAAAAGTGAAACAAAAAAGCAATGAAGAAATGCAAAATGAAAATACTGTCACCTAATATACTTCATGTACATAATTTAAAATGGTGATATGGGTCTCGGCCCCAAACTTTTGATCTGGAGTCAGATATATTTGTGAAGTTCCAGGGATTTTGAATTAAGAATTTTGGTTCAGGCCCTTATCTTGCAAAAATGCTGCTATAAAATGTTCTGGTCAATCAAACTGGGGAAAATACATTTTTTGCCAGTACCCTTGGCTAGAGACAAATGGCAAGTAGTTCACTGCTGGCACATGTTATTTCTGTCTATAAACAGATGATCATTTAGGAAGTTAGAGATGTTACATGTAGACTGTTCTATTTACATATTGAAACAGGAATTTTGCAGATTTTGCTAGTATAGCTGCAGCAGGGATACATAGCAAACTACAGTGCTTACCTGTAATATGTCAGGCAAGAAACAACAAGCAGTAATACCATAATTACCATACATCAACTGTGCAACCTCTTCATCTCTTTACATAGAGGAAACAAAATGAATCAATAACGAGAAAAATGTGACCCACAAAGTAAAGGGGATAAGAGGTGGATTGTATAATGTTCAATAATGTTTTGTAACATTCGTACTTTGTTTCTAAATTCCAGATAGCCAGTAAAGCATATCATGGGCAGCAGGTTTGTAGAAATTTTGGTGGTGCCCAGAACCCGCCCCCCAAAAACTCCGCCCCTCACCTATCCAAGGCTCTGGGAGGGAGTTTGGGTGGGGGAGGAGGTCTGAGGTGCAGGAGGGCTGAAGGCGCTGGAAGAGAGTTTGGGGATGAGAAGGAGTGTGGAAGGAGGGGGTGCAGACTCTGGTAGGGAGTTTGGGGGAGGGGTAGGGCTGGGTTTGGGATGGGGCTGGGGATGAGAGGTTTCGGGTGTGGGAGGGGGCTCAGGGCTATGGCAAAGGGGTGGGCTGTGGGGTGAAGGCTGGGGGGTGGGGCTGGGGATGAGGGGTTCATAATGCAGGAGGGGGCCCAGGGTTGGGGCAGATGGTTGGGGTGTGGGGGGATGAGGGTTCTGTCTGGGGCTGGGAATGAGGGGTTTGGGTTGTGGGAGAGGCTCAGGGCTGAGGCAGAGGGTTGCGGTGCAGGGGGGGGGTGAGGGCCCTGTCTGGCGCTGGAGATGAGGGGTTCGTGGTGTTGGAGGAAGCTCAGGGCTGGGGAGAGGGTTGGGGTGTGGTGGGGATAAGGGCTCTAGCTGGGGCTGGAGATGAGAAGTCTGTGGTACTGGAGGGATTCAGGGCTAAGGCAGAGGGTTGGAGTGCAGGGGGATGAGGGCTCTGTCTGAGACTGGGGATAAGGCATTTGGGGTGTTGGAGGGGCTCAGAGCTAGGGTAGAGGGTTGAGGGTGCAGGGCTGTGCATGAAAGCTCTGATTGGGGGTATGGGCTCTGGGGTGGAGCAGGGCTGGGGATGACTTTGGGGTGTAGGCAGGCTGCTCCGGGACAGAGGCCAGAGAGGAGGACTCCCCCCAGCCCTTTCCCTGCTGGCAGCAGTGAGCTCTGGGGGAGGAGCCCCCCTTTCCCCCCCCACCCCCCAGCAGCACATTCACACCCCACCCAGCAGCACATTCCCCCAACACTGTCCTGCATGTGTCCAGGTCCAGGTTCCCTCACCTCCCCTGGTGGGTGCAGGGGGCTGCATGCGCCTCCTCCACCTGCTGTCCCCTGGACTATGCCTCACTGGGGTGAGCATGGGGCACTTCTTGGCTAAGCATGGGGCCGGAGCGGCTGACTGCGGGCGGGGCGGGGGGCCGTTGCTGCTGGAGGGTCCTCGCGAAAAGGAGGTATGAGGGGAAGAGGCGATCTCAGGTCAGTCTGCCGGCACTGGAAGGGGGGCACTCGACCTGCCAAGCAGTTGCTGCAGGAGGAAGCATGGACTGACCTGAAGAGGCCAGGGACACTTCTGGCCTCTGGGGCCGGCGGCAGGGCGGCGGTCTATGGGCTCATGGCCCTGGAGCACCGGAATATTCCAAGGCCTGGAGCTGTGCCCACCAGAATATGGAGCTGATTTCTCCCCGAGCCTGTCTGGGTGGGCCCTCCATCCGTGGCGCGCATCTCCCCCACCCACCTCGGAGCTTCTCCTGAAAAAAAAAACATCCCGTGCCTCTTCCTGCTTGTGCAGGGTGCGTGTCGCTGCTTCTGCCTAAGGCTTAGAGCGTTGGAGCACTCGAAGGGAAGGGGGGGGAGAGGGAGGTGGGGAGGCATGCACAGCTTGGGACCCCTCTCTCCAGTCCCCCGCCCCACTGGAGAGAATGCCAAGGACTCCAGCCGGGACAGTCTGGAGTGGACCTCACTCACCTGGCAGCGCTGGGCTTCATGGAGTTTGACCCTGTATCCACCCCTCCCCCCTGCAGCCCCCCTCCCGCTCCCATCAGGGCAGGGCAGCCCCATCCCCATGAGGCTAGGTGAGGGGCGCACAGGCTGCAGCAGGGCGGGGAAGACCAGTTGTTGAGCCCCCGCCACTTACAACACCCCACCCACCACAGAGATGGGAGGCTTCCAGATCTGAGCAGCTGGGGCTTGCGGTGAATTGGTGTGACACCCTACCCACCCAGCCACCAGCCCTGCAGTCCCTACTCTGCCCCACGGGCAAGGATGCCCCTCCGCCAATGAGAGGCAACAGCAGGGAGGCCACACCAAGGGAGGGGAGTGGGCTTCTGGAACCCTGGAGATACCCTAGGAGCTGGCAGTGGACCGTGCCAGCAGGGTGCTTGGGGGGGAAGAGGAGGGTTCTCCCCTGGAGCTTGCTGTGCAGTGTGTAGGGGAGGCGAGTCCTCTCCTGGCAAGCCTGGGGCGCCGTCTGCACCCAAGTTCCTTATCCCCAGCCTGCACCATCCAGAGCCTGTGCCCACACGCACCCCACCGAGCACCCTCCTGCATTCTGCCCCTCATCCCACGCCCACTCCAAGCCCTACCTCCAGGGAAAACCGTGCAACTTAAATTGGTGTCAATATCAGAGGGGTTAGCCGGTTAGCTGGATCTGAAAAGCAGCAAGATAGTCCCTGGGCACTTATCGCTACAGACTAAGGCATGAGCTTGCATGGTGAATACCCACTTCGTCGGATACATGTTAAATTAGGATCAGTTGAGTACATTGTCGTTTAGCACAACTCTGATTATTGTGCACCCTTTAAAGTTATAAACTAGTCGGATGTTAAAATGGATGTCTGTTCTGAATACGTGTGGGTGCTCAGTTCACCTATGCATTTCTCAGATCTAGAATGGTGGGATGAAGGGGTGTGAATGTTGTAGAGCACCTAGAGGGCCTGTGGATGCCGTCTGACAGAAGGAGCTGAAACCTGTTTCTGGCAACTATGGCCTGGCCTCTCTGCAAGGTGCGCTGAATGTGTGGAGAACAAGAGATCAGTGGCCTCCTAATGCCTGGAAAGAGTAAAAAGGACAGGGAGGGGAGTGTCGTGCCTGTGCAGACTTCGGGCGCATGGGGGAAGGAGATCTGCTGGATGCTTTGAATACTCCCCACAAAGCCGTCCAGACTCTGGTCGGAGCGCCTCCTCTCTGAGTCAGACGCCAGGGCAAGAGACTAACCTCTCTGGGACGACCCAGAGCAATTCAACTTGCCTTCCAATGGTTGCTGTGTTCGCAGTGAGTCTGCCCAGCAGTCTGGGGCAACCGAGGTCACGCACCCCAACTCTACATCAACCATGGCCTCCAGCAGCCATAAAAGAAGTCTGTAGATGACAGGGAACAAGCAAACAGACGCTTGTAGGTTACAGAAAACATGACCCTCAGTCAGTCCATTTGGGGTGGGGGAGCCCAACCCAAGTTTCTGGCCTCTTCCCCATTTCCCCACCAGCTCCAAACTAACACCCCTCCTCGCCTTTGTGGTCCTTCGTGGAGAAGAGACCACCTGATCTCTTTGTCCAGAACACCTTAGTGGCACCTGGCAGAACTCGAGGCACCACACAGTATTCATGAGAAACATTAAGAACATTCCCACTTTGTCCACAAGCAGGTGCAGCAAATATAATACTGTTATATGAGGCAGGGCCAGTGCTGCTCTGACTTTCCACTTTAATGACCCTTGTCATCTCGTGTGCGCCGCAGTGTAGCTTCATTTATATACTCGGCTTCAGGGCGGGGCAGGGGCACCACAAAATTATACAACATGCCACTATGCCGCGGGGGCGATGTGCACATGGGACCAGCAAGGTGGCCAGGGAGAGAGCACGGGGGGTAGCGTGGGCCCGGGGGAGACCCGCCCCAACTTGGTGGGCTGGGCCCGGGCTTCGAATTGCTGGCCTGAGCGCCACATGGCAGTATAACTTCCCACCCATGCATTATTGTACATCAGGTGACACATACGTAAAAACAGACCATTAGTAAGGTTACAATCTGAGACTACAGTAATTATATGCATTCTCTTCTTTGCTCTTTTAAACCAGAGTATACCCTCCTAGTGCTAAAATTCAACCACAGCTATAAACCAAATAACAGCACATCAAGGTAAACGCTAGCATAACAATCCACACACCTGCATAACACCATCACTCGGAGTCGAGTGACTCAACACTACTTGGTGTCAATTTACTGACCCTGAAAACAGCATAACATTTGGATCATGCAGCATAGAAAAAGATCTCTCTGGCTTTGAAGCCGCCTACTTGCATATTTATGGCACACATCCACGTGGATTAAAGAGATGCCTAAAACAAGGGACAACAGCTATTTAAAGATGTCGCAGCAATTCCTTACTGTCCTTAAACTGCCTCCATTTCATCATGGTAATTCACAGCCAATAAGGAACTATTCTGTCTAAAAAATGATCCCCCTCGGATATTTAAATGCAAAGTCCGGGTCTGAAATGGGTTATTCACTGCTGCTTCATCAACTGGACTCCTCAAGACTCTAGTGGCCAGTAACTACTAGCAGTCAGGACATCTATTCCCTTAACTGCAACCTCAGAAAGGTTTCGTTGTTTACTTTTCAGACACTCAGCTGGTAATAATGGGAGGTCACCTCCATGGTAATCCCGCCCACCCCCGGTCTCCTTACTTCCCAGAGCAAGAAACTAGCATGGCGCAGAACTGGCCCCTCCTCGGGATTGGAAACCGGGAGCTCCACTCATCCGTTTGGTGTCAGCTGCTACAGAGATTGCTTACGGAAACTGTCCTCTTGGCTGTGCTTTCAACTAGCAAACTGTTTCAAGGAAAGGGTGCTAAGGGACAGGGCCACCCAGAGGATCAGAGGGCCTGGGGCAAAGCAATTCGGGGTCCTTCCTCAAAAAGTGCTATACATATTTTCATTTCAACAATATATTACTAACCAGTGAAAATACATTCAAAAATTAATTTATAATTTGAAAATTTACACCCCAAAACATTATTTAAAAACATTAACACTTTATGGATGTATACATTTGCAAATTACATAATGGCTGTCAACTGTGGTGATAGTGATCGGTTGTGTACCAATGGGCTGTTGCTGCTGGGGTGGACTGCTGTTGCCCAGGTGGCGGGGAGCTGGCCTGGGTCGGGGGTGCCACAGTTCCCAGAGGCGGGCCAGAGCTGAGTCAGGGCTGTGGGAGGGTTCGTGGAGTTGCCTGGCCAGAGGTGGGTTCGGCTAGGGGTACAGGGCGTACGGGTGGAGGTCAGGCGGCTGGGTCGGAGCTGGGGGGTTCGGGGACTGTCTGGTTCAGAGGCTTCCTGCTGCTTATCCTCCCTCTGCCTCTCCCAATTGCCTCAGCACACTGGCATCCAAATCAGCCTGGACAGGCTCTAAGCAGCATGGTCATGGGAACTTGAGCCCTGCACCACCCCTCGGCCGCAGTCTAGCCCCACCCCTACCACGCAACTCGCGGGCGGCCACGCACTTGAATTAGCTCGTCCCATGGAGCACTCGACGGGCTGAGGCAACCAGGAATGGGAAGCGGAGGCAGGGGCCCTCGGGCCTGGGCAAATTTGCCCGCGGCGGCCCTGATGCCGAACCCTCTGTGAGCTCCGTGCTTTGTAAGCTGGGCTCCTTGGTTCAAGGGGAAAACAGAGTTCTCTTCTCTCAAGGGGGCACATAGAGCTGCATCCCTTCGCTTTGTAGAAGCCTACATCGGCAGCCACTTCTCTTCTCGGATAACCGCTGTCCATGTTCGGGATTTCTGCGGGTCTCACTCGGCTATGCAGGAGCTGCAGCAGGTGCTGGAACAGAGTTCAGGAGGCTGCCCTGCAACCCCGGGTCGGAAGTGTTCTCCCATCTACAGGTTTACGTTTGTTCAATGGCTCCCAACCTGCCCGCATACCAATTTTCCAGCCTTGCCTGCAAGTTTGGTTGCTCCCGGCAATGTCAATCTTCTTTGGCCCATAACATAGTCGTCCCCGGTCAGCGCTGGATGATCTCAAGTGCAGGTAGGTAGGCCTGAATACGTCGGGCTGTGTTCGCGTCTCCAAATGACAAGAGGCACTTCAATGTGCTTCAATGGAATGGTTCCCTTTCCCTTAACAGTTACCCGTCATATATGGTATTTTGTGGCTCGTTGGCCACACTTTCTATATCAGATCCATCTTCTTGCTGAATTACTTATGTGTGGAGCTTAACCTTATGAACATTTCAATTTTATAATTTTACATTCTTTTTGAGCTCTCAGTTTGACTAAACTGAGCACAACCCATACAACTCATCAGCACACAGCACTCATCATCATCTTGTCCCTGAATCATCAATCCAGATAGTCCTGTCTACCCCATCGATTCCAGCATCTACTGTTTGAACCCTTGCGGGTTACAGGGTGTTCATTCCTGCTAGAAATCACCTCTCGTGGTCCTTCTGGGAATACTCACAATTCAACTCCCTTCCCACGTGCTGCTGTCCCTGTTCTCTCCTCCTCTCTCTCTCTGCAGCCCCCTCTCATACCAAGCTGCTGAGGCCACCTCTTCAGACTCAGGCCTCCAGCAGTTCACTCCATGTTTTGCAACCTTCCAGATACCAAGACCTCCTTCAACAATCCTAGTCAGCTGCTCCATAGTCACTATTTCTCGTGGCTGAGCTGGGCACCAGGCCCACTTCCTCTTGTGAATTGTGCTCAGGAACCTCAGCCAGCATCACAGTCCAGTCCCCTTTGCCTTACGCCTTTCCTGAGCCTTCTCCCTACCCTCTGTGCATGCCCGCCCGACTTGCTACCTCCTTAACTACTCCCCTCCAGGAGTAACGTCACTCCGAACTTCCTCCAGAGACTGACTGCAGACTTTCCAGCTACCACCTTGTGCTTTCCAGTTTGCCTGTCTATATAGTTTCCAGTCTAACTCCTTCTCTCGATGCTTCTCTCCAGTCGGATACGTGGCCCACCTGATTCCCTTCCTGGCCTTGGTGGGTATAATAGCCCCTCCTACTGATTAACTTTCTCAGAAAACGCAAGTGAACACCCCTTCACACCTACATGAGTAAAAAGTAATGAATTTCCCTTGTTGTTATGTAACATTTGCTGGAAAAAAACTACAAATAAAAATGGCTATATTCGAAACAATCCAATTAGATCAGCATAAGTCCTAGTGCCAGGAAAGCAGGTAACTGGCAGCAGATGGACGGGTTTAAACAGTGAGGCACGCTTTTATAATTAACACCTCAGAGAGGGCCAACACCGCTCTGCTCTGGACCATGCTGTGGCTATAATGTCTATTCAGGACTCGGCTGTTCTTTAATCACAAACCACAACACTGAGGGTAACCAGTGATGTAATCCTAAATGAAAGTGCCGAAATGCCATTGACTAAAAGGGGCAGAAACGCGAGGAATGAGGCCATGGGGCGCAGGGGGAAATAGGAGAGTAGAGGTAAAGGCACTGGGCGTCTAGGGCTCAGCTAGCACTGTCTGCACGGTAGTGATAGGGGTTAAGGGCCAGGCAAGGCACGCAGCAGATAAACTAGCTCTGCACACTCTTCCTGGGACTAACCCAGTGGACCAGTGGAAGTTCTCTTGTGTGAAGAACAGTAGCAATTCAAAAGATAATAACAAAGCGTTTTTACAGTACATAGAACAGGAGCTGCTAAACACCAGGGGGCCTTGATGATTAGATAAAAAGAGCTTCTAGTGTGTTAAAAGTCATTGCAGAGAAACTGAATGAATTCTTTGCTTCAGTCTTCATAGCTGAGGATGTTAGGGAGATTCCAAACCTGAGCCATCTTTGAGGTGAATACTGGATACTTGTCACAGACTGAGGTGCACGAGGAGATTTGGAATAATGATAAACTTAAACAGTAACAAGTCACTGGGACAATGGATATCACCAAGAGTCGAAAGAATAAATTGAATCTGCACTATACTATGGCTTGTAACTGTCCTTTTAACTCAACTTCTGTACCAATGACTGAAGATAGCTGAATGTAACGCCAACATTAAGGGGCTCTAGGGTGACTGGGCAATTACGACTGTAGTCTAACGTCAGTTACCAGGAGATATTGAAACATAGTTTAAAACAAATGTAGACCATGTAGAAGAACCTAAATGGTTGGGCAAAAGGTCAAACATGGTTTTGTCATAAAGGGAACATGCTTGACTGATCTATAGAGTTCTTGAAGGGTCCAACTAAACGTGGCAAGGGGATCCAGGACATATGTACGTAGATCCAGGAAAGCCTTGACAAGGCGTTTACCAAGGCCTACGTATTAAGTGGGTTACAGGATAGAGAGGGAGTCCTTTCAGGATTGAGAATGGTTAAAAGACCGGAACAAAGGTAGTGAATAAATGGTAAATTTCAGAATGCGAGAGGGGTAATCGTGAGTGGGTTCCCCAAGGGTCGGTCCTAGACGCAATCGATTCAACTTACATTAAATGATGTGGAGAAAGGGGTAAACAGTGAGTGGAAAAAATATTGCAGACATACTAAACTGCTCCGATAATATAAGACCAGAGTAGACTGTGAAACTTCAAAAATCTCACAAAACTAATGTGATTGGCAACAACGGCAATGAAATAATTGGATAGATGTAAATAATGTTGGCCCACCAATTGGAACAAAAAAAAAAAACCCCACTATACTACATATAGATGGAGGTCATTTGCTACAACTAAACAGGAAAGAGATCTGTGGAGTTCATCTTGAATAGTTCCTTGAAGAGTCCACAGTGTGCAGTGGCAGTCAAAAAAACAAACCGGACGTAGGAATCCATCAAAAGCGATAGAGAATAAGTGGAGCATTATCTTTTGCCGTATATAATCCAGTGGTATCCCCATTCTTGAATACTCGTACAGAGCATGGCCTTATGCTTAAGATAAAACATACTGTCCATGAGAAAAAGTTACAGAGAGGCAACGAAAATGGACTAGGGGTTGGACAGTGCCATATGAAGCAAGATTAAGGGCTAGGACTTTCACTGGAACAGAGGCGACTAAGTGGTGATATGATAGAGAATTAAACATGCAATGGTTGGTAAGTGATAGTTAAGGTTATACTTGTTTCTCATAATAATTTTAAAAAAAAATAGAAGCCACAAAATAAACTAATGGCAGCAGGTTTAAATAAATAAAAAGACGTTCTTCTCAACGCACACAGTCAACCTGCTGGAAACTCCTCTTGCTGAGGAGGTGTGAGGCTAGGACTATAACAGGTTAAAGACACTAAAAATTCGAAGGAGGTTCGTCCATTAATGGCTATAGCAGGCATGGGTAAGGAAGTGTCTCTAGGCTCTGTTGTGTCAGCGGGTGGAGATGGATGAGCAGGAGAGAGATCACTTGAATCATAACCTGTGTAGGTTCACTCCTTTGCGCACCTGCATTGGACACTGTCAGCGACAGCATACTAGGCTGGATGGACCTTTGGTCTGACCAGTATGCCATTCTTAGTTGCTCTAGCAAGCAAACCTTCAATTTTAGCCCTGTCAGAGACACCCTCCTCCCTGAGGCTATAAATAGAAAATGCCTCCACCTGTTGTGCCCCAACACTCTCTTTCCTGCATGTAACCTGTCTGTCCACGTCCACTGACTGACCTACTCTTTTGCCCTGCCCACCAGGTTCTCTTAAGTTGCCCTGCCTCCTAGCCTTGGATAAATATGCTAGAGGTGTGGAACGCCATCCCTGGAGATATGTAGGAGTTAGTTAGATAAGTTTATCTGGGATGGGCTAGACAGTATTTAGTCCTGCCATTGGGCAAGGGACTGGCCGATGACTCCTCGAGGCCCTGCCACCTAGAATCTATGAACTATTTCTATGGTCTGTACTTGCATCTTCAGCTGGGTACTTCACTGTACCTCTCCATCTCTTTCCCCTTACTGTTCCTAAGGAATGGGAGCTAGGGGGATGGGACGCAACTGCGGAAGAGAGGCCTGGGGCTAGCGGTGGAGCTGGAGATTCAAAGGGCTTCAGATGGCGGGCTCAGATGCCACCACAAGAGGTGTGCTGGAGCGGCCTACCACCAGGGGTGCTCCAGGCTCAGCCGCAAGCGCGTGCTTGGACAGCAAACCGCGGGGGGCGCTCTGCCCGCAACCGAGGGCGGCGAGGCTTGCTTGTGAAGGGTCCGCTGGTCCGGCGGGTTTGGCAGACCTCCTCAGGCGTGCCTGCGGAGGTCTAGCTTGTCCCGGGGCTCGGCAGACACTCCCGCGGCACACCTGCGGGAGGTCCGCCGAAGCCCGGGACAGTGAACCCGCCAGGCAAGCGCCAAAGCCAGCCTGCCTGCCGTGCTTGCGGCTTGCAAAATGCCCGAGCGCTGTCCCTGCCTGCCGCCATTGGATCAACACTGCAGATATCACAGTTCTAGTCCCTCCTAGGGACCCCTGCTGCAGGGGAGGATCCCCACAGCTCAAGCAGTGGCTCCAGGGTCGCACAGCAGCCAGCACGAGCCACTCCTTCTCTCTGTCCACAGCTGAGCCCGGTCCACCCTCCAATTCCCCAGCACGAACTTCAAGTACCACACCTAGGACTTGTTGCGTGGCATCTCCCAGGGCTCTTGATGCAGCAGCCTCTCCCACTGTGATATGTGAGCTGCCCACATGGCTGGCTGATGGCTAAATGGCGAAGCAGCCAGAAAGACGCAGGGCCAGCAACAACTCCAGGCAGCACCAACATGCAGTGGTGCAGGCACATCCCATGTCATCAGTCTGCAAGGCGGCGGACAGCAAAGGAGCCAGCAGGAGGCACACTTGAGGGGACAGGCGTGCCTGGCAGCCCGAATGGCACGCGCACTATCCGCTTGACTTACATGGCGGTGAGCCTTCCTGTCTCAGCTCAAGTAAAAACCCTCTGTCTCCTCACGAGAAAGGAGGGAAATGGCAGGCGCCACAACTGGGAGGAACCTCAGCCAAAGACTTCGGTCTACTGTGGAGTGCAGGCCTATGGCACAGTCCTTGCCTTAGTTTAAATAGGCAATGGGGGGAAACCCGGCAGCCAGCCAAATGGCCCTTGCCCCAGCCAATAGTAGCACAGAACAACGGTGGGAACCCCTATCCCGTCCCACACACATTTGGGGCTTTCCTATGCCATGCTTCCTCTAAGGCGTAAAACAGTATTGGCAAATCTAAACCTTACTCAGAGAATCCCCTTTAAGTCTAAGGAGGTTGCTATAAGGTATCGATTGGCTTATTGTTCCTTAAAAAGTATTCCACTCTCAGTTTCGCTCCTGTTCTTTTTGCAAAACTTTTAAGATGTTTGAATCTCTCTTTTCCCCTGGGGTGGGAAAGGGGGCTCTCCCAGAGCTCACTGCTGCAGCAGGGAAAGGGCTGGGGGAGTCCTCCTTCGCTGGCCTCTGTCCCGGCAGCCTGCTACCCAAAGTCATCCAGCCCTGCTCGCACCCCAGAGCCATACCCAATCCAGTTTCCTGCCCCCCCAGCAGCACATTCACCCCCACCACTGTCACTGCATGTGCTCTCAGGTCCAGGAATCTCCCTCACCTCCCCCGTGGTGGGTGCCATGGGGTGCTGCATGCGCCTCCTCCCCTGCTGTTGCCCCTGACTATAGCCTCACTGGGGGTGGGAGATGGGGCAGCCTTCTTGCTCAGCATGGGGCAGGAGCGGTGACTGCGGGCGGGGCGGGGGGGCCTGTGCTGCTGGAGGGTCCTGCCAGAAAAGGGAAGGGTCTGAGGGGGAAAGGCAGTCTCAGAGTCAGTCTGCCCGGCACTGGAGAAGGGGGGCACTAGGACCCTGCGCAAGCAGTTGCTGCAGGGAGGAAGCATGGAGCTGCACTGAAGAGGCAGGGACACTCTGCTCCCTCTGGGGCCCGGGGCAGGGGCGGCAGGTTATATGGGCTCATGGTGCCTGAGCACCAGGAATATTCAAGGCTAGGGGCTGTGCTCCACCAATATTTGGAGCTGGATTTCTCCCCTAGCCCTGTCTGGAGTGGGCCCTCCCATCCTGGAGCGTCATCTCCCCCCACCCACCTCGGAGCTTCCCTGCCTGAAAAAAAAAAGCATCCCGTGCCTCTCTCCCTTGCTTGTGCTGCAGGGTGCCTGTCGCTGCTTCTGCCTAAGGCTATAGAGACTGTTGGAGCACCTCGGAAGGGGAAGGGGGAGGGGGAGAGAGGAGGGGGGAGGAGGCATGCACATGCTTGGGACCCCTCTCTCCCATCCCCCAGCACCCACCTGGAAGAGATGCCAAGGGGACTTCCAGCCAGGAGATGGACATCTGGAGTGGACCTCACTCACCTGAGCAGCTGCTGGGGCTTCAGTGAGGTTTGACCCTGTGATCCACCCCCTCCCCCCTGCAGCCCCCACTCCTGCTCCACACTGGGCAAGGGGCAGCCCCATCCCCAGTGAGGCTAGGGTGAGGGGCAGCAGGCTGCAGCAGGGGAGGAAGGAAGCCACGTGATGGCAGCCCCCGCCCACTAACACACCCCCACCCACCACAGGGGAGATGGGGGGAGGGGGGCTTCCTAGATCTGAGCAGCTGGGGCTTGGGTGAATTTTGTGACACCCTACCCCCACCCCCAGCCACCACCCTGCAGTCCCCACTCCTGCCCCACGCTGGGCAAGGGATAGCCCCATCCCCAGTGAGGGGCAGAAGCAGGGGAGGCCACACCATAGGGGAGGGGAGTGGGCTTTCTGGACCTGAGAGAAACCCTAGGAGCATGTGCAGTGACCGTGGTGCAGAGTGAGTGTGCTGGGGGAGGGGGAAGAGGAGGGGTTCCTCCCCTGGAGCTTGCTGCTGCCAGTGTGTAGGGGGAGGGAGTCCTCTCTGGCCATAGCCCTGGGGCAGCCTGTCTGCACCCCAAGTTCCTTATCCCCAGCCCTGCACCACTCCAGAGCCTGTGCCCACAGCACCCCAACCCTGAGCACCCTCCTGCACTGTGAACCCCTCATCCCCAGCCCCACTCCAGAGCCCTCACCTCAGGGGAAAACCGTGCAACTTAAATTTGGTGTCAAGTATCAGAGGGGTAGCCGTGTTAGTCTGGATCTGTAAAAGCAGCAAAGAGTCCTGTGGCACCTTATCGACTAACAGACATATTGGAGCATGAGCTTTCATGGGTGAATACCCACTTCGTCGGATACATGTTAAATTTAGAGATCAGTTTGGAGTATCATTGTGTTTAGCACAATACTTGATTATTTTACACCCTTTAAAGTATATAACTAGTCGTATATGGATGTTACAAAGTGGGAATGTTCTTGTTTTCTCTGAATACTGTGTGGGTGCTTCAGTTTCACCTATGCATTTCTCAAGGATCTAGATGGTGGGATAAGGGGGTGTGATTGTTGTAGAGCCCTAGAGGGCCAGTGTGATGCCGTCTGCACAGAGAATGGCTGAAACCCTGTTTCTGGGCAACTAATGGCCTGGGCCTCTCTCCTGCAAGGTGCCAGCTGAAGGCGTTGGCGAACAAAGAGATCAGGTGCCTCCTGACCCGGCAGAGAGACAAAGGGAGAGGAGGGGGCTGGAGAGTTTCAGTTTGGAGCTGGCTGGGGTCTAAGCTCCCTGCCCCCCAGAATGGACCCGGCCAAGGGGTCCAGTTTGTGGTACCTACAAACTCTGTGTTAGACCCTGTTCCTGTCATCGAATAAACCTCTGTGTTACTGCCTGGATGAGAGTCACGTCTGACTGCAAAAAGCAGGGGCAGGACCCTGTGGCCCCCCCAGGACCCCGCTGGGGCGGACTCGCTGTGAGAAGCGCCTGGAGGGGCACATGCTGAATGCTCCAAGGAGAGACCCAGGATGGTGGAAGCTGGGGAAGCGTTTATTAGATGACAGGAACACAGTCCCAAAAACAGAGCTTGTAGGTACAGAAAACATGAACCCTCAGTCAGTCCATCTTGGGGGTTGGGAGCCCAGACCCAAGTTCTGGGCCTCTCCCATTTCCCAGCCAGCTCCAAACTAACACTCCCTCCTCTGGCCTTTGTGTCTCTTCTGGAGAAGAGGCACCTGATCTCTTTGTCCCTAACACCTTCAGATGGCACCTGGAGGCAGGGGAACTGCAGGCACCCACACAGTATTCAGTGAAAACATTAAGAACATTCCCACTTTGTCACAACAGGTGCAGCAAAATATAATACTGTATATTGAAGCAGGCAAGTGCTGCTTCTGACTTTCCACTTTTAATTGACCCTTGTAATCTTGTGGTGCCGACGCGTTGTAGCTTCATTTTATATCGGCTTACAGGGCGGGAGCAGGGGGGCACCACCAAAAATTATACAAACATGCAACCTATGGCCCGGGGATGTGCATGGGACCAGCAAAGGGTGGCCAGGGGGGAGGGAGGCACGGGGGGGTAGCAGGTGGGCCCGGGGGGGAGACCCGGCCCCAAACATTGGTGGAGCTGGGCCCTGGGCTCTGAATATTGCTGGTGCCTGAGCACCACATGAGTATATAACTTCCCACCCATGCATATATTGTACATCAGGTGACACTAATACGTAAAATACAGAACCCATTAGTATAGTTACAATCTGAGACTACAGTAATTATTGCATTCTCTTCCTTTGCCTTTAAACCAGTAGTATACCCTCCTAGTTGCATACATATTTCTAACCACAGCATAAACAAATATTACAGCAAATCAAAGGTAAACAGCTAAAGCATAAAATCCACACAACCTGCATAATCACCATCACTCGGGAGTAGATGACTCAAACATACTGGTGTACAAAATTTATCTGACCCTGAAAGACAGCAATAACATTTGGATCATGCAGCATAAGAAAAATGATCTGCCTCTGGCTTTGAGCCGCTACTTGACATTATTTATGGCACACATACACGTCAGGATTAAAGAGATGCCTAAAACAAGGGAAAACAGAGATATTTAAAGATGCAGCAATCCTTACTGTCACTTAACTGCCTCCATTTTCTATCATGGTAATTCACAGCCAAATAAGCAACCTAATTCTTCTAAAATGATCCCCATCAGGATTATTTTTAAAATGCAAAGTCCTGGGCTTCTGAAACTCTGGGTTTATTCACTGCCTGCTTTCATCAAACTGGACTCCTAAGACTACTAGTGGCCAGTGACTACTAGCAGTCCAGGACATCTATTCTCCTTACTGCTAACCTCAGAAAGTGGTTTCTGTTGTTTACTTCTTCCAGAACACTCATTGCTGGTATATAATTGGAGAGTCTACTCTTCCATGGTTAATCCCCGCCCACCCCCGGCTTCCCTTAGCTTCCAGAGCAAAGAACACAATAGGCATGGCAGCAGATGGCCCTCTCCCTCTGGATTTGGAAACCGGGAGCTCCATCTCATCCTTTGGGTCCAGCTTGTGACAAGAGATTGCTTAAGGGGAGGAACTGGCTCCTCTTTGGCTGATGCTTTCACTAGCCAAACTGTTTCAAGGAAAGCTGGCTAATGGGGACCAGGGCCACCCAGAGGATTCAGAGGGCCTGGGGCAAAGCAATTTCGGGGGTCCCTTCCATAAAAAAAAGTTGCTATACTATATTTTTTACATTTCCAAATATATACTAACCAGTGAAATACATTCAAAAATTAATTTGTAATAATTTGAAAATAAACTAAATACATTATTTAAAAACATTAAACACTTTAATGGTATGTATACATTTGCAATTACATAATGGGCTGTCACTGGGTGATAGTGATGGTTGGTACCAATGGGCTGTTGCTGCCTGGGGGTGGCACTGCTGTTGCCCAGGGCTGGGCGGGGAGCTGGGCTCTGGGTCGGGGGGTGCCCAGTTCACAGAGGCTGGGCTCAGAGCTGGAAGTCAGGGCTGTGGGGAGGGGTCGGGGGAGTGCCTGGCTCAGAGGGGCTGGGTTCGGAGCTGGGGATCAGGGCTGTACGGGGTGGAGGTCAGGGGGGCTGGGCTCGGAGCTGGGGGTCAGGGGAATGTCTGGTTCAGAGGGGCTTACCATGCTGCTTACTCCCTCCTCCTGCCTCTCCCATTGCCTCAGCACACTGCATCCAGAATCAGCCCTGGACAGAGCTAAAGCAGCATGGATCCATGGGACTTGAGCTCCTGCCACTCGGCCGCAGCTCGTAGCCCCACCCCCTTACCACGCAACTCCGAGCGGAGCCACGCCACTTTAGCTCTGTCCATGGACACTCCTGGACGCGGCATACTGAGGCACCAGGGAATGGGGGAAGGCGGAGGCAGGGGGCCCCTGCAGGGCCTGGGGCAAATTGCCCCGCCCCCGGGCGGCCCTGATGCGAACACCCTCTGTGGAGCTCCGTGCTTCTGGTAAGCTGGGCTCCTTGGGGTAAGAGGGGAAAACAGGAGTTTTCTCTTCTACTCAGAAGGGAGCAACATAGAAGCTGCATCTCCTTCTGCTTTTAGAAGCCTACATCTGGCAGCCAACTCTCTTCTTCTGGATACCGTCTGTCCATGTTCAGGGCATATGTCTGGGTAGTCTCAACCAGGCTATCAGGAGCTGCAGTCAGGTGCTGGAACTAGGAGTTCAGGGGGTGCTCCTGCACCCCCTGGCTGGAAGTGTTTTCCACCATCTACAGGGTTTACAGTTTGGTTCAATGGCTCCCAACACTCCCGCTATACAAATTGTTCCAGCACTCTTGCCTGCAGTTGGTTGCTCCGGCATGTCAATCATGCCTTTTGGCCCCATAACAATTTTCTGTCCCACTCGTCAGCGCTGGGATGCATCTCAAGTGCAAGGTAGGTAGGCCTGAATTACTCGGAGCTGTGTATCTCAAGTCTCCAAAATGACAAGGAGGCTACACTTCAATGTGCTTTCAATGGAATGGTTTCCTTTCCTTAACAGTTACCCCCTCATATATTGTGATTTTGTGGCTCTGTGGCCACACTTTCTATACTCAAGTCCATCTCTTGCTGAATTTCTTATGTGTGGATGCTTTAACCTTAGAAACATTTCAATTTATAATTTTACATTTCTTTTTTGGAGCTCTCATGGTTTTCGACTAAACCGAGCACAACTCCATACAATACTCATTCAGCACACAGCAGCTCATATCATCTCTGTCCCTCTGATAAGTCATTCAATCACAGATAGTCCCTGTCTAACACCCAGTCATTCCCAGCATTCTCTGATTATAACCCTATGCTACAGGGTGTTCCATTCACTGCTAGAATATCACCTCCTTCTGGTCATTCTGGGGAATAACTCACAATTTCAACATCCCTCCCTTCCCACAGTTGCATGCTGTCCTCTGTATCTCTCTCTCTCTCTCTCTCTCTGCAGCCCCTCTCACTCCACAAGCTGCTGATGCCACCTCTTCATGACTCAGCCCTCCAGCCAGTTCACCATACATGTTTTCACCTTCCAGGATACCAAAGTCTCCTTCAACAATCCTAGCAGTCCTGCCTCATAGTGCCACTTTTCCTCAGTGGCTAGCAGGGGAACCCAGGCCCATCTTCTACTTTGGATTTTGGCTCAGGAACCTTCTAGCCAGCAGTCAAAGTCAGTCCCCTTTTAGACCTTACTGCCTTTTCCTGAGCCTTCTCCTACCCTCTGGCATGCCCGCCTCTGGAGCTTGCTATCCTCCTAACTACTCCCCTCCCAGAGAGTAACTGTCACCTCCAAGCACTCCTCCCAGAGACTGACTGCAGACTTTCCCAGCTACCACCTTGTGCTTCCAGTTTCCTGTCTTTATAGTCCCAGTCTAACTCCTTCCTACTCAGATGGGCTTTCTCACTCAGTCAGGGATTACGTGGCCACCTGATTCCCTTCAGCTGTGCCTTGTTGGGTTAATTAGCCCCCCTCACTCTGCATTAACTCTTTCTAGGAAAGCATGAAGTGAACACCCCTTCACACCCTACATGAGTAAAAAGTAAAATGAATTTCACCATTGTTGTATATGTAACATTTGACTGGAAAAAAACTACAAATAAGAAATGGCCTATCATTCTGATAACAATGCCAATTTAGATCAGTCATTAAGTCCTATTGGCCAGGGAAAGCAGGTAAATGGCAGACAGATGGGACGGGTTTAAACAGGAGGCCACAGCTTTATTAATTACACCTCAGAGAGGGGCAACACCCTCTGCTCTGACATGCTGGGCATTAATTGGTTCTATTCAAGATTACAGGGCTTTCTTTAATCACAAACCAAACACTGAGGGTAAACCAGTGATGTAATCCTAAATCTGAAAGTGCCAGAATGCCATTGACTAAAAGGGGCAGAACGCGAGGAATGAGGCCAGGGGCGCAGAGGGGAAATAGGGAGAGTAGAGAGTAAAGCACTGGGGCTGTCTAGGGCTCAGGCTAGCACTGTCTAGCACAGGGTGTGATAGTGGGGGTTAAGGGCCAGGGCACAGGCAAGCAGGCAGATAACAACTAGCTCTGGTCACATCTTCCTGGGGAGTTAACCCAGTGGGACCCAGGGAAGTTTCTCTTGTTGTGAAGAACAGCTAGCCAAACTTTCAAAAGATAATAACAAACTGTTTTTTAAGTACATCAGAAGCAGGAAGCCTGCTAAACAACCAGTGGGGCCCCTGGATGATTGAGATAAAAAGGAGCACTTAAAGATGATAAAGTCATTGCAGAGAAACTAAATGAATTCTTTGCTTCAGTCTTCATAGCTGAGGATGTTAGGGAGATTCCCAAACCTGAGCCATCCTTTGTAGGTGATAAATCTGAGGAATTGTCACAGACTGAGGTGTCACTAGAGGAGATTTTGGAATTAATTGATAAACTTAACAGTAACAAGTCACTGGGATCAGATGGTATTCACCCAAGAGTTCTGAAAGAACTAAAATGTGAAATTCTGGATCTATTAACTATGGCTTGTAACCTGTCCTTTAAATCAACTTCTGTACCCAATGACTGGAAGATAGCTAATGTAACGCCAATATTTAAAAGGGGCTCTAGAGGTGATCCTGGCAATTACAGACTGGTAAGTCTAACGTCAGTACCAGGCAGATTAGTTGAAACAATAGTAAAGAATAAAATTGTCAGACATGTAGAAGAACATAAATTGTTGGGCAAAAGTCAACATGGTTTTTATAAAGGGAAAGCATGTCTTACTAATCTATTAGAGTTCTTTGAAGGGGTCAACAAACAGGTGGACAAGGGGGATCCAGTGGACATAGTGTACTTAGATTTCCAGAAAGCCTTTGACAAGGTCGTTTACCAAAGGCTCTTACGTTAATTAAGTTGTCATGGGATAAGAGGGAAGATCCTTTCATGGATTGAGAACTGGTTAAAAGACAGGGAACAAAGGGTAGGAATAAATGGTAAATTTTCAGAATGGAGAGGGGTAACTAGTGGTGTTCCCCAAGGGTCGGTCCTAGGACCAATCTGATTCAACTTATTCATAAATGATGTGGAGAAAGGGGTAAACAGTGAGGTGGAAAAAAATTTGCAGACGATACTAAACTGCTCCAGATAATTAAGACCAGAGTAGACTGTGAAGAACTTCAAAAAAATCTCACAAAACTAAGTGATTGGGCAACCAAACGGCAAATGAAATTTAATGTGGATAGATGTAAAGTAATGCACATTGGAAAAAATAACCCCAACTATACATACAATATGATGGAGGCTAATTTAGCTACAACTAATCAGGAAAGAGATCTTGGAGTCATCTTGAATAGTTCTCTGAAGATGTCCACTCAGTGTGCAGTGGCAGTCAAAAAAACAAACAGGATGTAAGGAATCATTCAAAAAGGGATAGAGAATAAGATGGAGCATATCTTATTGCCGTTATATAAATCCATGGTATGCCCACATCTTGAATACTACGTACAGATGATGGTCTCCTTATCTTAAAAAAGATATACTGTCATTAGAAAAAGTTCAGAGAAGGGCAACTAAAATGACTAGGGGTTTGGAACAGGTTCCATATGAAGAAAGATTAAAGAGGCTAGGACTTTTCAGCTGGAAAAGAGGAGACTAAGTGGGGATATGATAGAGATATATAAAATCATGAGTGGTGTGGAGAAAGTGAATAAGTAAAGGTTATTTACTTGTTTCTCATAATATAAAAACTAGAAGCCACAAAATGAAACTAATGGGCAGCAGGTTTAAATAAAATAAAAAGAAGTTCTTCTTCACACAGCACACAGTCAACCTGTGGAACTCCTTGCCTGAGGAGGTTGTGAAGGCTAGGACTATAACAGAGTTTAAAAGACAACTAAATAAATTCAAGGAGGTTAAGTCCATTAATGGCTATTAGCCAGGATGGGTAAGGAATGGTGTCTCTAGCCTCTGTTTGTCAGCGGGTGGAGATGGATGAGCAGGAGAGAGATCACTTGATCATAACCTGTTAGGTTCACTCCCTTTGGGGCACCTGGCATTGACCACTGTCAGCAGACAGCATACTGGGCTGGATGGACCTTTGGTCTGACCCAGTATGGCCATTCTTATGTTTGCTCCTAGCAGCAAACCTTCAATTTTAGCCCCTGCTCAGAGACACCCCTCCTCCCTTGAGGGCTATAAATAGAAAATGCCTCCACCATGTTTGTGCCCCAACCACCTCTCTGTCCTGCATGATCCTGTCTGTCCCTGTCCACTGACTGACCTACTCTTTTGCCCCTGCCCCACCAGTTCTCTTAATCTGTTTGTCCTGCTCCCTACCTGGGATAAATTGCCTAGGGAGGTTGTGGAATCTCCATCCCTGGAGATATTTAGGAGTAGGTTAGATAAATGTTTATCTGGGATGGTCTAGACAGTATTTAGTCCTGCCATGAGGGCAAGGGACTGGACTCGATGACCTCTCGAGGTCCCTTCCAGTCCTAGAATCTATGAATCTATTAATCTATGGTCTGTCCTTCAGTCTCAGCTGGTACTTCAATTGTACCTTTCTCCATCTCTTTCCCCCTTACTTGTTCCTTAAGGCAATGGGAGCTAGGGGGGATGGGGACTCAACTGGGGAATGAGAGGCCTGGGGCTCAGCGTGGAGGCTGGGGAGATTCAAAGGGCTTCAGATGGGGGCTCAGATGCCAACACAAGGAGGTTGTGCTGGAGCTGGCCTACCACCAGGGGTGGCTCCAGGCCTCAGCACGCCAAGCGCGTGCTTGGGACAGCAAACCGCGGGGGGCGCTCTGCCGGCACTGCGAGGGCGGCAGGCTTGCTTGTGAAGGGTCCGCTGGTCCGGCGGTTTTGGCAGACCTCCCTCAGGCGTGCCTGCGGAGGGTCTGCTTGTCCCGTGGCTTCGGCAGACCTCCCGCGGGCACACCTGCGGGAGGTCCGCCGAAGCCGCGGGACCAGTGAACCCTCCGCAGGCAAGCTGCCAAAGGCAGCCTGCCTGCCGTGCTTGCGGCAGCAAAATGCCCGAGCTGTCCCTGCCTGCCGCCATTTGGATGCACACTGCAGATATCACGTCTAGGGTCCCTGCCTAGGGGGACATCCCTGCTGGCAGGGGAGGATCCCCACACGTCAGCAGTGGCTCCAGGGTCCACAGCAGCCCAGCACGAATGCCACTCCTTCATCTCTGTCTACACAGCTGGAGCCAGGTCCACCCCCAAGTTCCCCAGCCACAGACTTCAAGTACCAGCACCTAGGACTCTGTTGCTGCATCTCCTCAGGGCTCTTGGATGCAGCAGCCTCTCCCCACTGTGAGTATGTGAGCTGCCCCACATGTGCTGCTGCTATGACTAAAATAGGCATGAAGCAGCCAGAAGACTGCAGGCAGCACAAACTCCAGGGCAGCACCAAGCAACTGCAGTGTGCAGGCACATCCCATGTGCATCAGTTGCTGACAGGCGGCGGAAACAGCAAGAGGAGCAGCAGTGGAGGGCACAACTGTGAGGGAGGCAGTGGCCTGAGCAGCACCCGAATGGCATTCCGGCATATTCCGGCTTGACTCTACCATGGAGGTAGAGCCTTCCTGGTCTCAGCTCAGTTATAAAACCTCTGTCTCCTCATCGAAGAACAGGAGGTGAAATGGCAGAGGCCACAAAGCTGGGGAGGAACCTCAGTCCACAAAGACTTCGGCTCCTACTGCTGTGAGTGCAAGGCCTATAGGCACAGTCCTTGGCTTAGTTTAAATAGGCAAGTGGGTGGGAAACCCGGCAGCCAGTCAAATGGCCCTTTGCCCAGCCAATAGGTAAGCACAGAACCAAACGGTGGGGAACCCCCTATCCCTGTCACACACACATTTGGGGCTTTTCCTATTCCATGCTTTCCCTCTAAAGGCAGTAAAACAGTATTGGGCCAAATCTTAAAATCCTTACTCAGCAGAAATCCCCTTTAAAGTCTAAGGGAGTTTGCTAAATAAGGACTGCAGGATTTGGCTTATTGTTCCTAAAAACGTATTCCACTCTCAGTTTCCTCTCCTGGTTCATTCTTTTGCAAAACTTGTACAGATGTATTGAATTTAATATAATGTAGCTTTTATGAAGTGCCAAAGTAGAGAAATATTTCAAATAGAGAGAAATTTACAGTTTGTGAGAAACTAGTATAAAGAGAGCAGCATGAATTCAGGCTTGAATCTATAAAATATACTACTTCTAGTTGCTACTTCTTTCACTGACCATTATTAGATTATTGACATGTATGCCATTGCATATTATAATTAGTTATACTGATTTTCCTGATCAGAGGTCTTGCTTGCAGGTATTACCCAAACTGTGAGTTGTTCCATATTTTGGCATCTGACCATTAGATTTTTATAATATTAAGAATAAAGAGTATTGTGTGTGGAGGTCAGGAGAGTGTAAAATATATCTTCCAATCTTCATTTGATGCTCTGCTAAATTCATGTTAGAGTATTTCCCGCTTACTCGCACATGCTATTTGTTCATGGTGACAGCAGAACTTCTGGCTCTAGTTGGGTAGTCATATCTATCTTTGGTACTTACATGGCCCCCATGAACGTAATATCTTGAGTGCTTCACAACCTTAAATGTGTTTATCCTCACAACACCCCCTGTGAGGTAGGGAAGTACTAAAAGCCCGAATTCATAGATGGGAAATTGACTCACAGAGATGCTAAGAAACTTGCCCAAGGTCGCAGCAGAAGTCTGCTGTGGAGTACGGAATTGAACCCAGGTCCCCAAAATCCATGATAAAGACCCTAACCACTGGACCATCCACTATACATAAGCAGCAATAGTCTGAAAAGTGTTTACAAGAGACCCAAAGGATCTCCTGCCAATTATAATTTTCTTGGCTTTCCAGTAAGAAACATCCATGCCAAGAAGGTTACCAATATAGTTCATAGGATTTCCAAGCAAAATTTAAACATACTGGATTGAACTATTTCCTAAAACAAAACCAAGTAACATATAGGCTGTCCTTGGTAATGCTCAACTTTTCATATGCCTTGCTTCATATGCATCTGTGTAAATCACATTTTGTTTCCAAACTATGTGAGATGCAGTTTATTATTTAAGTTCATTTCCTAAAATAAATCTAAAAATTTTAGGGAATTGTGTGTTTCATTCTGCTGTAATAAAGTGTCATTCTCCACTCAGCTAGCTGTTGGCCTCATCAATAAACATTTATTATTTGTGTATGTATGAATTTGGATTAGGGAATTTGGCACATTCTTGGGAAATGACATCCCATAAATATTTCAGATTTCAAACCAAATATTTATTTTTCCAGGGATATTTTAAAGTCAGCATTTACAATCAATCCAGATATAAATATTGCTATATATGGCATAATATGAAAATATTACATTTTACAACCTTTGAGCAATGACAGAAACCATGTCAAAAACCGTTATAAGGAACAAATAATTTTAAGGATGTTTGTAATATTTTCCATAAATTTACTGGAATCCTATGGTGATTATGTCAAACTGAACTATGATTAGGGAACGCCTAAGAACAGCCATACTGGGTCATACCAAAGGTCCATCTAGCCCAGTATCCTGTGTTCCGAGATTCTGGCAAACAGAGGCTAGGGACACCATCCCTGCCCATCCTGGAAAATAGCCATTGATGGACCTACTCTCCATGAACTTATATAGTTCTTTTTTGAACCCTGTTATAGCCTTGGCCTTCAGAACATCCTCTGGCAAGGAGTTCCACCAGTTGACTGTGAATAGTGTGAAAAACACTTCTTTTTGTTTGTTTTAAACCTATTGCCTATTAATTTCGTCTGGTGACCCCTAGTTCTTCTGTTATGAGAAGGAGTAAATAACACTTCCTTATTTACTTTCTCCACACCAGCAATGATTTTATAGACTTTTATCGTATCCCCCCTTAAGTCATCTCTTTTCCAAGCTGAAAAGTCCCAGTCTTATTAATCTTTACTCATATGGTAGCAGTTCCATATCCGTACTCATTTTTTTGTTCTTTACTGAACCTTTTCCAATTCCAATATGTCTTTTTTGAGATAGGGTGACCACATCTGCATGCAGTATTCAAGATGTAGGAGTACCATTGATCTATATAGAGGCAATATGATATTTTCTGTCTTATTATCTACCCTTTTCTTAATGATTCCCAATATTGTTTGCTTTTTTGAACCCTACCAGTATGACCTGTTCTGTCCTTCCAATATATTTTGTACACTGATATTACTGTATCCCATTGATTATCCTCATTCCACCAAGTTTCTGTGATGCCTATTATATCAATATCCTCATTTAATACAAGGCACTCTAGTTCACTCATCTAATTATTTAGACCTATTAAGAAGACAATCTATTTTGGTTTTATATAGTATTTTTTCATACTTAAGGCATCTCTCATAGCACTTTTCTGTCTACTAATAGTGCAGTGAATCTGCAGGCAAATGCAACTCCTATAATGCTTACCTTTTATATAATGTTTTTAATCCACAGACAGCAAAGTACTTTGCAAAGGAAATTAAGTAGCACACATTTTCAACAGCTGTCTTATAGCCTTGGATGTTTCATTCACTCATAATAATAGACTGTACATTACCAGGGAGACCAGCATTATCTCCTCTTTTTTTCCCCAAAAGAGTGGCATGGGATTAGAGCTGGCCAGAAAAGTGAATTTCACTTCTGCAAATGTTTTGCTGTTTAGGGGGGAAAAAATCATCCCAAATTAGGACAAAAAGACAAAATCTCAAAAAAAATTGTGGAAGTGAAATTTGGAATATTTTGTTTCAGAAACACAAACATTCCTGCTGCAGAAATAAAACCAAGGTCTACTTTAATGTGTTGTGATACCAGCAAAAGCAACTAAATATCAAGGCCCTAAAATTGAGACACTTCTTCAAAATGTATTTGCAGGAAAACTTCTAATGAAATTTCTTCATAATTATTTACAGACAAAGCTAGACTGTGAATGAAAAACCCATGTTTAAAGAAATACTGACATTAAGGAATCATCATGTAGCACAAGATAACACACATATAATGACTTATAACATTGAAATATAAAATGAAGGACTCTGAAATGGTAAAATTAAAAACTTTGTTATATTTTAATAATGTGTAATTTGTAATTATGTATAATGAATGAGTACAGAAGAGGTAACACTTAGGCTAAGGCCTTGCTGCAATAAGTGTGGTTTTGCCAATTCTTCTATACAGAGTTGCTGATCTGCTTAAAATTATGTTATTACTGACAGAACAAAAGTTACATCATGCAGGAAGTTTTGAGGTAGAACACACACAAACCTCTAACAACAAACCCCGCTTTCGCTGGGAAAACCTAAGGCAGGGTGACACAAAAACAAGACACTGAAACTGCAAAATCAACAGAAAAAAATACATAAATTGGGTAAGTGAAGCTTGCATACGCATAATGTTTGGGTTACCTAAAACCCAAAAGACTGATGTGTTACAAGCCAAGTGGACAAAGGTTAAGTAATCTATCATGTAGAAATGTATAAAAGACATAAGTGAACTGGAGAAACACTGGACCAGAAGCTGAAGGACAGGACTGCAGGACCACACCAAGGGATCAGAGATGGCAACAACTATCATAAGTGACCCATTTGCCAATTTCCTGTCTGTTGTTATCTGTCTGCTATAAACATATATCTGGACACAGTAAGTGACAATAATTCTGTTTGAAATTGTATTATACAGGCAAATATTGATTAAGCCTAAATTGGGTAGACTTGTGACTCAGTTTCCCAACTTTCACCCCCAACAAATGCATATCCAAAACATATCCTGCATTTCTATTTTTGGAAGTTAACATATGTTGATTTGTATGCCTGATATTTCTAAATGCAAGATTAAATGATCTTATTTCATCTAGTCTGTACTATACTATCCTGTCAAGATACTACTAGACATTCTGATTAAAATGACTTGAGCAAAATTTAGTTTACCATTTTTCTTAATTGCTTACTAAAGGATTCCTTCATCGCTTACAGAACAAGAAAGATTCATTCGTGCATTATTCCTTGAGTATCCATAACACATGACAAGACAGATTGACATGTTTATTAAGAAAGAAATATATGTGACATTTCAATGCTTTGGTCAGTTTGCTACAGGCCTTACATATGCCACACACCAAAACCTTGAACAGCAGTTCTTGGGAAAGGTTACACACGTGAGCCAAAACCCACAAAGGTGATCAGCACAAGGACATTCATTGGATCACTCAGTGAATCTCCTGGTGCTTGCTAAATATGCAGGACAGTGATGCTGTAATGAACTCACTATCTCATTATTGGGTTGCCCTCTCCAGCATGACCTGAAGGGAGAGGACTGGGCTATGGGTCTTCTTATGAAGAGCAGCACTCAGCCAGTAAAGGACTCAATGTGATAACCTCTACTGATAATGGGAAAGAAGTGACACAACCAGAGAACACTGGGAAACACAAGGCTTGTCAGAACAAGGACCATGTGTGATCAGATAGAAGCTATATGAAGGGCATGATGGGCAAAATGGCATGATGTGTGTCTGTAAGAGTCTGGGAAGGAGGGGTTTGGGGAATGGACATGAGCTGGCCCAACAAAGAAAGGCTGAAGCCAAATGAGAAGACAGTCATGCCAAGGTGGCTAGCCTGGAAGAAGCCAAAGGGGAGAGTGAGAAGCAGTTGCTGTGATTAGCAGACCCGGTGTTGGGAAAGAAGAGCTACCTGAGAAGCTAAGCCAACAGCAACTGACAAAGAACAGAGAATAAAGTTAAGGGAGAAGCTCCACATACAAGTGGGCCCCTCTGCTATCACCCAGTAGAACTATAAGGATTCCACTTCCAGGGCATCTACAGGTAGAATTCAGGAGTGCTAAATGGTTTGGGACCTGGCTACCTGACAGGTCACCTCTTCCTATAACCTTCTGACACAGTCAAGAGCAGTAGGGGTGTTCAAGCTGTACCCCCCATTAATATTAGAGTGCGCTGGAGGCAGGGCTTTTTCCATGAGCAATATTTGCAGTTGGGACTCACTCCCCGATGCTCTGCCAGAGTTCAGATTATTTGCTAGCAATGAAAGCATACTGCAAGACCATGCTCTTTTCCAGCCTTTCAGAGAGGGAATGGGATGAGGATTAAAATGGTTTGGTGGATATTTTTATACATGTGCCATGCTTTTCCTTTTGTGTAATTATTGGAGGGAGCCTAGAGCACAGGATGGGAACATACAGAGATGTGTCATAAATCTAAATGAAATAAATGGTTTAGGAGGTAAGGGTTCAGCACTCCAATAGAGAGAAGATACACTGGACAAGTGCGTACAGTAACTCTCTTCAAGAACCTGGCAACACTGCTCTTTTATTCATTCTTATTACTACTACCTTTGGCTAGTCTGCAGTCCTCTAAGCTTCCAACATGGCAGCTGTTTTTTACCATGTGTTATCTCACAATACCTTCCTAAAATGAATCATCCTGCAGGAGGTGCTAATACAGCTTTATTCCCTGTTACTGTCTCTCTCGTAGACTAAACAGTGTGGAAAAAAACAAAAACAACCTTTCTGCATTCTGTACTAACCTATTCCTGCAACCTCATTTCTACACTCTGCATCCCACTCCCTGTCTTATCACCGATATGCATTTTTGTCCTTTTTGCTCGGTAGTGTGCAGAACTCTCAGCTACATGCATTATGTGGTACCTGTAATCTTTGTGCAAGACCACATATATAAAACATGTTCAGGCACTTCAGGATAAAGGGACTACATAAATGTAAGATATATGTGCTTAATCGGAATCAAAACAAATCACTTTTACTGTCACCTCTGTGTATATCACCATAGGAATGTATGGTACTTCAGAGAGAAAATAGGGACATGGTATCTGCCCTCAGGCAAAATAGTAACACTAGATAAACTTAGCTGTATTCATTGCAACAGACTGGTACAAAACCCATTCTGAGGCACATAATCTCTTTATTTTAATATCTACATTGAGTAAGAAGATTTATCTATGGGAATTCCAATTGGTAGGGTCCTTTGCCTCTTTAGGAATGAAATTTATTCGAGCTCACTGCATGATCAGGGAAGAGCGTGTATCTCATGAATATCTTTTCAAGAGTATTATTGAAAATAGGAACAGTTTCCTTTGCAAAGTTCTTATAAAATGATCCAGTGAGACTAAACAAACAGATATGGCTAAAGAACTAAGTTATCAATTATCTTCTAATGGGCATACAGTAATGAGTTTATTAGTAATCCAGTTTAGATAGTTTACATTTTGAAAAAAATATTCATTTTTCCCCCATTCTGCCCTTTAAGCTTATTTATTTTGAATGAAAAATCAGCATTGCAAATACTTCAGTAGTTTTTTTCACATTACATCTGTCTGTCAAATTCAGTTGAAAACAAGAGACTAAAATACGAAATCTCCATGAACTGATATTTTAAATTTAATCTCAGTGTGATGAGCTTTCCCATTGGAAGGCTGGTAGCTCAGAACATTGCTGATAGGAAAACTTAAATCTCTTGATTTCTAATCTGTTAAGTGTTTGTTTGTTTTGACTTCATGAAGATTTGTATTAGTTTTCTAGTTTGAAAGGAGAACCACTTGTATGCCCCATTCCACTAAGGTGCTCACCAGCATGAGGCAAAAGAGGAAGTGAGCACACAGAAAGTTCCTTCTCCCCACAAGCAAATCCATGCAGCAGGCATTCTTAATACACCAGTTTTCACTCCATAGGGCAAACATTCAAGGTCTGCTAGGGCTTCCAATAACACTGCAAACCCCCCAAAGGGCACACCTGGTTGAATAAAGGGCATGTGCAGGGGCTGACCATGCTCTGTTGCCCAACAACTAGTACTGGAGCATGGTACTGGGAGAAATTCATGAAACATTCTCTTCAGCGATAGCTATTGTCACTGCTGAGCGCACAGGAAGCACAGCCCAGAGGAAGTGGTGCAGAAGAGAAGGGTGCAACGGTAGTTTTAAAGCACGTGTGCATCCCAGATTCTCTTACACTCCAAAAGCCAGCATAGTCCTCCAGTGAAAGTTACAGCAGCTCACCCGTATCCTCTAATAGTCTACTCCACAACTTATAACAGGAGCACTCTGGCCATTCCCTTTATACCTCCACCATATCCCTTATAGTCCTGTACCAGGGGTGTGCAGGGGGGCATAACAGAGCTTCTTGTGCTGGGGATAATATCTGGTGGCTGTTTCCACTCCATTAAAGGCTCTTTTACACCACTAGAGCATCATGAAGTGGCCAAAGATAGGGACAGAATTTGGTTCTATGGCTTCCCCTACCATGTGCTGAGTATTAAAGTTGCTGACACTTTCACCCATCCCCCAATACTCCATTAGTGCTTTGTCATAATTCAGCTTCCTCCTATCTTGAATGTCTGAATACTCAGATTTGGAGAAATTCTAATCCTAATTTGAACACAACACTTTGAAACTATTAATTATGCAATTCAGATTCTATGGCATGTTTTTGAGGAGGTCACACTGTGGTAGGAGACATGAAAAAGCATTATGTAATAGCTGGGAGCCAGGATAAGGGTAGAAAGACTTGAAGCTTAGTGACTTCTTTTGTTTTTGCAATTTTCCTGCATAATGTGCAATTCCTGGATATTCTCCACACGTCAAAGAGAAAAGACATATTTGCTTTGGCACATTACTGTTGTGGTGCTGAAACTTTAGCAACCATAGACAGACAAGTGAAATTCTATCACAGGCAACAGTTTTTCTGTGTTTGGTCTCTAAAAGCCAGGAAATGGTGCTCATGAATAGATCTGATTTTGCTGCAATATTTTTAAGGCTAGTTAGAGTGATCAGAGCAAAAGTCATGATAAAATAGAAAATAAAAAATCAGAAGTAACAGGCAGTGTTCTGTGTGTAACGTCACCTTTTGTTTTCCATTTTCATCACAGATGGTGACAGTACGTGCACTCTAGAAATAATGAATCATTTTGAACCTATCAATTGACCTGCCAGAGTTGAGCTTTATAAACCCTGCCAAGTTCACCAAAGGGTTTTTTTAAATTGTCTTTAATAAGTGATGGCGTCCTTTGTCTCAGTACTGACACCCTGCTCCCTCTCAGCTTCTCATGTAGCCCATTGTTTAATGTTATAGCTCTCAATTAACTTTGCTCATCTGTTTGCCAGTACCTCTGCCCAACTAACTGTTCACAACCAAGATACCACAACTCATGAGTATTTTGTATTTTAGCTCCACTACTGCCACCTGAATTTATCAGAGAAGGATGGAAAAATACTTAAACACACACACTTACAGCTACTCCAGCTGATCTTATTGTGATGGGTAGTTATTGCCAAATATCTGATTTATAGTTGTGTATTAACTTCTGAGGCTACAGTTATTTTTATGAGTCAATTGTATTTCTGTACTTGGGCCAACAGTACCTAACGGTGATCTAGTGAACATGCCTAAATATGACCTCTACCAGTGGAAATTTGGAATAGCTACAGGAAACAAAGGCCCATCTCAAATGAGAATCATGGTAAAATATGCTGGACTGCAAATGAAAATTTAAGCGAATATCACTTAGTACAGTGGCTCTCAACCTTTCCAGACTACTGTACCCCTTTCGGAAGTCTGATTTGTCTTATGTACCCCAAGTTTCACCTCACTTAAAAACTACTTGCTTACACAATCAGACATAAAAATACAAAAGTTTCTCAGTATGCTATTACTGAAGAATTGCTTACTTTCTCATTTTACCATATAATTATAAAATAAATCAATTGGAATAAAAATGCCATACTTACATTTCAATGTATAGTACATAGAGCAATATAAACAAGTTATTGTCAGTAAGAAATTTTAGTTTGTACTGACGTCGCTAGTGCTTTTTACATAACCTGTTGTAAAACTAGGCAAATATCTAGATGAGTTGATGTACCCCCTGTAAGAACTCCATGTACCCTAAAGGGTACATGTATCCCTGGTTGAGAACCACTGACTTAATGCACTGTACTATCCCTTTGAATGTCTTAGGGAGAAAACCACACCAGCTGGATTCAAATGAGTTTAGGATACCAAGGATTCGGACTGGGTTAGTGAATGCCAGCATTCTAGTGGACTGCTGAGTGACCCAACCTCACACAAACTAACAGATAAAAAATAGACACTTTTTGTAACTCTGACCCTCAAGAACATATGAGCCAAGAGACACAGCTTGGCACGAGGTTACACCATAAGACAAGTTGGCAGCAGCTGACCAAGACAACCCATTCTTCAGCTCTTCCTCTTGCTTAATCAGTGAACTCTGCTACTAAGGGCTTGGCTATATTAGAAATTTCAAAGTGCTGCCCCGGCAGCGCTGTGGGAGCGCTGCCGCAGCAGCGCTTTGAAGTGTGAGTGTAGTCAGAGCTGCAGCGCTGGGAGAGAGCTCTCCCAGCACTGTTTGTAAACCATATCCCTTATGGGTGTAGCGTGCAGCGCTGGGAGCCATGCTCCCAGCGCTGCCGCCCTGATTACACTAACACTTTACAGCGCTGCATCTTGCAGCGCTCAGGGGGGTGTTTTTTCACACCCCTGAGCGCGAAAGTTGCAGCGCAGTAAAGTGCCAGTGTAGCCAAGCCCTAAGTTTCAAGTCTAGCTGCATTTAGATTCTACTTTAATATTTGTTTTGTTTGGGATTTTATTTTCTACCTTATAACAAACTTTATATTGAAGGTACCTGGGATGGTGGTATAGATTATCAGTAAGGGCACAATCACTACTGGTTGCCTGAAGGAAGCAGATTGCTGATTTTAAGGGAGGCTGAAACAAGTGTGAGGGAATATCTCAGCTGAGACAATCAAAGACAAGAGAGCTGCAAGTTTCATCCTTCAAAGGTGCTGTGAAAAAACTAACTGAAGTCAGGGTGGGTTTGGGATAGCCCTAACAACTGACAGATTTGAAGCCTGGTAACACTCAAACGTCCTGCAGAAGGTGACTCAGATCAGTGTGCTAAGTGTTACAGACTTAGAAAAATTAGATTATTTTAGGTGCTTTTGGCATTGTGTGAGGCTCAAAATCAGTCATGATGCCTGCCCAGAGGATCTTCTCTAAACAAATTATTAGTTTCTAAAAGGAAGACAGAAAGCCACTGACTACAGGGACCCTGTTGGCCGGCAGGAATCGAGCATCAAATGGTATGTCTACACAGACTTCTGAAGCAAGCCTCCCACCAGGGTCAATAGACTCAGGATAACAGGGCTAGAACTAGCACTCTCAAATAGCTGTATAGACAGCACTTTGAATTTGTGGCTGGGCCTAGAGCTCGGGATCTAAAGTTTATGGAGCAGGGCAGGCTTCAGAGCCCAAGGTCCAGCCTGAGCTTCAACTTCAAAACACTGCCTATTTGAGAACACTAGTCTGAGACCTGCTAGACCAAGTCTGTCAACCCCAGGCTGGAAAGGTCACTCTAAAATGCTGTGTAGACATGTACAAAGATCTCTGGCCTAAGTCTATGGAGATGAGCTTTGCACTATTATTTGTTGGTAATAGCTCCTAATTAATTTATTATCTATTCCCAACATTCAGAATTTGACAAATCCTGAACTACATCTATTCTGGAGGGGGAGAAAAGCCCAGAGAGGAAGTCAGTTAGAGCAGAATCCCATTAACGATTGTAACTGGTTTGTCTCTGAAAGCTGAAATCTCATATATGATAGACAAAGCAAACTAAAGAGAGGAAAAAATAATCTGAAAGATATTGGGACAGTGTGCTGATAAACCCTTCATACCTGTCAAAACAAACTTATCTTACTTGTAACACAGATTTGCATAGTGTTTCTGTTAATTTAAATAACAGTACTTCAACATATTTTGTTGCTTTAATTTATGTACCTTTCCTTCTTTAACAAAAATAATATTTATCTGAACTAGAATGAACAGATTCTGTTTCTGGACATAGAACATATTGCTACAATCAGAGGGACTTCTGTTATCAAGTATTATTTTCAGTCTCGTTGAATTTTTAAGATTGACCTGGGATAGATTAAATATATCTTAACACAGATAATAAACATTTTCTCCAACACATGCTGACTATTTAAAACATAATACACTTTGGTTGCTAAATACATAATATAAAATTTACATTCCTGGAATACTTTGTTTCTTTATCAGGTAGAATCAGTGTCATAAAAGATGAACTGACTCCCCATGCTATGCTCTTTTAAATGTTCCCCAGTGACCTCTCCTTTCATTGTAAGAGACATCAACAGCTTCCCAAGACTTAGTTGGAGCTGCAAAAACTCTTGTTTATGATTAACCTTATTGATGGCTACGCAGGACTGGCGCTAGGGGTTTGAACGCCCTAGGTGGATGGCAATTTCGCCACCCCGTGCGCTGGTGCGGCGGCTCCGGTGGAGCTGCCACAGTGGTGCCTGCGGAGGGTCCGGTGGTCCGCGGCTCTGGTGGAGCTGCCGCAGTCGTGCCTGCGGGAGGTCCACCAGAGCCACGCAAGCACCCGAGCGTCCGCAGGCACGACTGTGGCAGCTCCACCGGAGCCACACACCAGCGGATCCTCCTCAGGCACCACTGCGGCAGCTCCACCAGAGCCGCTGGCCGTCCCCTCCGCCAAAATGCAGCCCACCAAAAATTCTGGCGCCCTAAGTGATTGCCTAGGCTGCCTAAATGGTAGCGCTGGCCCTGTGGCTACGAAACACAAAGTTCCAGAAGACAGTCAGACAGCACTCAGTTCACAACCAGAAGCTGTATATTTCCCTAGAAAGAAAACTCAGAAAATATATTATGCTATCATGGAATGCTACAATTTAGCAAGGAAGAGAAAATACTCAAAGATACAGTGAACATTAGTGTAAACTTCCATTGCTGTAATAAAAATGGGAAATGGCATTTGCAAAATGTGTACATCATTATAAAAAGAAACAGAAAGGGAAGGAAAAAAGAGACTTGTCTACCCTCCCGACTTCAGTCACAGCCAGCCACATTTGTGGGCTCCCTCTTATTATGGGGTTTCAGGAATTTCAAGTCTAATCTGGGTCTTCCACGTCCCAGGAGAGGACCTTAACCTTTGGACTAAAAATTATAAGGAAAGCCATCATCCTTGCCATCTTCCTCTCCATCCCTAGCATTTTGTGAATCTATTCTACCTTCACTTTTGTCAAAAATGCACAAAATCAAAATGGAAAAACTGGGGTTGGGTTGAAACAAAGCATTTTTTGTTTTAACTAACTCTAATTTTTTTCAATTCATCAGAAAACTTCTGGTTTTGGTTCAATCCAAAATGATTTTTTTTCAATTTTTTTAGAATTGACAGAGAACTGAAAAATCCTGAGACCCTCTCACCCTGCAGAGATCCAGAGTCCAGACTCCAGCCTGAGCCCTAATGTCTAATGATCAGGGCCACCTACTCCTATAAGACTGAAGCACCATAATATGGCATGGGATGCATTCTAACCATCCCTTTTTTGCAGGGGCAGAAAGAGCAGTATTATGAGAAAGGAGTGTGTGTGAATGACATGCCTAATCCAGGCTCTGTAGGAGATAATCCAGTCCTGCTTCTTCTATCTTCTCTGTGGTGTTTCTTGCTCTCTGTTTACTATTTCCTTCATGACTCTTAACCCTCTCCTCACTCACTGAACCTCTTCTTCAATACCCTGCTTTCCCCCAACAGTCCATGCTAGTTCAACAGATGTACTTTATTTTTTCCCCATCCCCGTATACTACAAGAATTTGGTCTAATTTAGAATGGAAAGACATTTATAAATATGTAGTTCAACATATTCTTTTGTTCTGAGCCTTTGTCAACGGGGGAAAAAATGGCAAATAGCACAGGTACAATGACTTAGACTTATCTCCTTCAGCTGATTTATTTCTGAGAGCCAAGATCATTCTCAAACACTCCTGAACATAGAGAACAATCATTTTACCCTGGACTCAAAGAGTTTGTCATTTACATCAAAAGACAGGGGCACGCTCCATAAGTTCCCATTGATCTGCAAAGTCAGAAGATGCCAGGTGCCCATGGCAGTCTATTGGTTAAATATAGACCAAGAGAAGCCTGTAGCTAATAAATTATTCCTCAGCAATAGGACTAACTGCAATTAATGAAAATTACTACAGAGGGTCTCAGGAGATATAGATTATTTCTGCAAAGAGAAAACAGCATAAATAAAAAAAAGATGGCTTGATATTTCATGTTTATTGTTTTTCTTTCCAGGGTGGTTGAGAGTTTTAAAGAATTTTTATTGTTACTGGGGATGCTGGGGGAGGAGGAATTGTTTTGGAACCTTCTTGGCTGATTTATTCTTTTAGACTTTCCTCAAGCATAGACTGTTTTCTATTTCTCCAGAGCAGAATACTGTTGAGGAAGTAAAGCGCAGTTACAACTAAAGATATTAAAGGAAACCTGACCGTTCTTACAACAGAAGATAACTGTGCTGGAAGTCTGCTAATATAACCCAGGGAAAACCATTCAAAAGTTTCCTATAGCCCCACTGTAAATTATTCAATAGTAATAATCCTGTCATCTTAATAACACTTCATATAATTGTGTGCTGGCGGTGAACAAAACCTGCACTGAAAGTAAGATGTAAGCAATTTAGTTTTTAAACACGTCATTCACTGAAACAGCTCCTTTATGATTCAATAGATGGCAGAAATGCATCCCTTTACTTACACTGGTTTAAAATCATAACAGTGAAATTGAAACTACTCCAGATTTACACCAGCATAAGGAAGATCAGCATCTTAGATGTTGGCATAGAAAGTACGCTTATTAAGTTTGCAGACGATACCAAACTGGGAGGGATTGCAACTGCTTTGGAGGACACGGTCAAAATTCAAAATGATCTGGACAAATTGGAGAAATGGTCTGAAGTAAACCGGATGAAGTTCAATAAAGACAAATGCAAAGTGCTCCACTTAGGAAGGAACAATCAGTTTCACACATACAGAATGGGAAGAGACTGTCTAGGAAGGAGTATGGCAGAAAGAGATCTAGGGGTCATAGTGGACCACAAGCTAAATATGAGTCAACAGTGTGATACTGTTGCAAAAAAAGCAAACGTGATTCTGGGATGCATTAACAGGTGTGTTGTAAACAAGACACGAGAAGTCATTCTTCCGCTCTACTCTGCGCTGGTTAGGCCTCAACTGGAGTATTGTGTCCAGTTCTGGGCACCGCATTTCAAGAAAGATGTGGAGAAATTGGAGAGGGTCCAGAGAAGAGCAACAAGAATGATTAAAGGTCTTGAGAACATGACCTATGAAGGAAGGCTGAAAGAATTGGGTTTATTTAGTTTGGAAAAGAGAAGACTGAGAGGGGACATGATAGCAGTTTTCAGGTATCTAAAAGGGTGTCATCAGGAGGAGGGAGAAAACTTGTTCACCTTAGCCTCTAATGATAGAACAAGAAGCAATGGGCTTAAACTGCAGCAAGGGAGATTTAGGTTGGACATTAGGAAAAAGTTCCTAACTGTCAGGGTAGTTAAACACTGGAATAAATTGCCTAGGGAGGTTGTGGAATCTCCATCTCTGGAGATATTTAAGAGTAGGTTAGATAAATGTCTATCAGGGATGGTCTAGACAGTATTTGGTCCTGCCATGAGGGCAGGGGACTGGACTCGATGACCTCTCGCGGTCCCTTCCAGTCCTAGAGTCTATGAATCTATGAATCTGGCACAGAGCATCCAGCTATTCAGTCAGCAAAATAAAAAAGAAGTTGAAATGAATTCTCCTTATCATAGTCATTCTCATAACTATACTGCCATGGATCACCAGTGGTCTGCAGATCTCTTGAGGTGGATTTACAGGAACATCCAATGAAAAAGAAAATGGTACAGGAAAATGGTACACAAGACAGTCTCTTACAAAGTGGCCCAAAAGTGAACAGCAGGAGAATCAGTATCACATCTGTTATCCTTGATTGTTTTCTTAAAATTTTGTGTTCTCCACCTGCAGCACTCTGTTACTAACAGTCACTTAAAGGCAAGCCTTGCTTATCCAGAATACAGATTACTTGAATTAAGAAGTGTCTTACTAAAATCACAGTTCCAATCTTCCGAAATACCAGTTTTCAAAATGTTATAATTCTCCACTAAGACACTTAGGTAATGAGGATTTCATCCACATGTAGTACAATAAAGTCACACAGCACTTCACAAGAAAGTGTAAGACCTGTTTCCTGTGCTGAAGAGCTTATGACCTAAGGACCTAATCCTCCCCCTACCGAAGTCATTGACAAATTCCCATTAATCTCAGTGGTGTAGGCACAGGACCTAAGATAGATAAGGAAAAAAAACAACACACAAAACACAAGATCTCTGCCTCATTCAGTGAATACACTAGATTCACCAAAAAGCAGAATTAAGTGAACGCTGACAACCATAAATCTAGATTCCTCAATATTTGAGTGCTTGACTTGCAGCCGAAGTAATTTTCTTTTATTGTAGTAAATTACATACAAAAATTACTGAAGCACGGTGCGTTAGATTCTGTACAAAACAGTTTGTGCCCCGAGGAGCCTACATTTTAAGACAGAAAATACACAGGTAAATTCTTTCTTATCCTATGTATTTAGAGCAGTGGACAGATTTACATTTCAAATTTAAACTAGTCAGTGCCCTCTAAGAAACATTAGGAGCATGATGGAGTGTCCAATAAATTCAGCAGAGTGGGGGTAAGTTGTTTTTTTAAACCTTTTCATTTCCAATATTACAACACATTAATTCATTGCTATTAAATAGAGCTGGACAAATGGTTCAAGTAGAAATCCAAATCCACCTGTCCCAATCACATTAGAGTCCATCAAATCCAACCCAAACTGCAAATCCAGCTCAGCACAGAGACAGGAAAGACCCTTCCCTCCAGACTGATATCAGTGGAGGCATCAGAAATAGGCCAGCCCCTTGCTCTACAGCTGACCAAGTTTTCTTTTGTTTACAAACCCTCTATATGGGTGATATTGACAAAAAAAAATGGTCTTAATCTTGCTGCTTCTTAGCCTGGATGATGGATGAGTCAGTGCAACACTGACTGCCTTAAACATGCAGTAACACAGCCCAGAAAATCCTCCCAAACAAATGGGAGCAAATGCTCCAGAGCCCCTTCCTCAGAAAGAAAGCAGACAGGAGAGGAAGCTAGATTTGGGGTCATCTACTTCTGATATCTGAACAGCACATTGTTAAAAAGCTGAAATCAAAGGAAATAGCATATTCTGGAACAAATGACTTTCACTGCATGAACTGATCATGGAATAATTAGTCTTGAAGCCATTATGCGATGTTGCCTACAGTTTATGACATTGCAATGTACCGAATTGTAATATGACATATCTTACAGGTAGGTACCCAAAAGAAGGGGGCTATTGTTTAAAGTTAAACTACATCTCTAATCCTGCATTGGAATTTACCACCACAGATTTCTGCACCTGTGCATTTATCTAGATATTCTCACTACTTTAAAAATCTGTCTCAAATGCTAAAATAACCATCTGTGTAGCTACACTTTATTTCTGTTACATTAAAAAAAGCTGTTAGACAACATTCCATCTACCTCTAAACAGACTGTGTCCAATTTGTTATTTTCACTTCTGGACTCTTGATCTGTCTTGAATTTCATAGCCTAGTTATCCACTCATCATGTTCCTTTGTACCTCCTAATCTGTGGGCTTGTGTACAGTATTTTAAAACAGCATTTAAAAGAGAATTGACTTAATTACACTCATCTTCACAATTAAAAACATACTAAAAATGCACTGTCATTTGTTTTTGCCAACATGCATTTACTCTGCTCATGTACACGGTGCAATTTTCTTCCAATTATACCACAGAGGGGAAAGTAGTATCTAGTTTCCTTTTAAAAACAGTTTGCTTTTTTCCTGAGTGTAGATGCAACTATGTTCGATGGCAACTAAAGTCAGAAAAAGATAAAACCATGGTTTTAAAGAAACTAAAAAGTCTATTATATGAAGTCAACATTCAAAGCTAAATTGCAGCCACTAACTCTAAACATAGGAAGAAACGTTATCTTCTTCAAGTAACTGTTGGCCAAATGATGACACTATAAAATGGCAAACAGTGCAATAGACAGGTGGTAAAGCAACTGAAATAGGATAAATTTGTTATACTGTACTGGATCCCTCCTTCCATTGCTCTCCATGACCAACATCCAGAATGGAGCTCACTGCTAGGAAAAATATTACATTTGGGCTGCAGCCATTTTTTTCATTTTATTTTATTTCTCTTCTACCTAAATATAAATTTAGCAGCTAGGAAATAACTGCCCTCATCAACATTACAATCTCAAGGGACTTGTTCAGTCATCATCATCATCATGTTCCCATTACGCCTCCTTCACTTCTGTCTGTTTCTGGCAAGTCTTTCAATGGTTCCCCAGCTTTTTCAGCTCGGCTTCCACAGCTCTTCACAATGTTGTTTTTGGGCGGCCTCATTTTCGCTTGCCTTCAAGTGTCCATCTTTTCGCTACTCTGGTGATGGAATCAGTTTCCATTCGAAGCACGTGGCCAATCCATCTTCAGTGCTTTGCGGTAATGATGGTGCTTGTATATTTTTGGCTGCACTGTGTGAATAGGTCTTGGTTTGAGATTTTCAGGGCCAAAAGATATGGAGAATTTGTCTGAGGCAGGTTGTATGGAATGAAGATAGTTTGGGCATGTCATACTTTCTTATTCCCCAGCATTTTGCACTATAAAGTAGTGTTGAAAGTACACAGCTCTGATAAATCTTTAGTTTGATTTAGGTGCTGTATTTTCATGATTTCCAGACTGTATTTAAGCTCCTGAAGGTGTTCCTGACTTTACTGATTCTGTTCTGGATGTCCAAGCTTGTTTCACCGTCCTGGCTGATGGTGCTGCCCAAGTATTTGAATGTTTCTACAGTGGGGAGAACATGATCCTCTATCCATATTGGTGATGGTGAGTACAGCTCTGCAAAGCAGTTCTCAAGAGCCTGACTATTTGAAGTTAGATTTTACCCTTGGGTAGAGGACAGCAGAGGATTCATTCTAGGGCCAACAGAGAAGGAAGAGTTTCTTTTCTCAGCCTCCTATTTTAAAGAATCCATGACATTCCCATGGTCCAGAAACTACAGAGGCATCTATTTTAATAATTCTGATTAAAAGCTTGAAGAAACAAAAGGCAGTTTTATTTGTTCATTTTTCTCTTATACAATGGAGTGAGCACAGAATAAGTGATACACAGGCACCATTCACAACCCCATACTCCACCCACAATTCCAGAACAATCAAATGTTTCTACCAAAATGATGGGCAGTGAAATAAATAACAATGTTGTCATTGATAGTATCGCTGTTAAGCATCAAAATAAGTGCTCTATTGAGACAAATATGGCTGTTTTCCCTTTTCAGAGCTATTGTTTCAAACTGCTTTCATACACACAAGGATGGACAACACCATATCAGGTCCCTTTTGGAAAGTTATACTAGCAGCCACGAGGATTAAGGGTTTAGGGCATGTTTTGGCTGCTCTTGCACATGTAGAGAAGGCAGCCAGAATCCTAGTTCTTGAGTTTCTCAAGCAAAAAGGTATGGGGGTGTAAAAATCACAGTATTACCAGCAATACTAGACAGAATTGGTACAGAAGTGGGAGAAGGGGACAAAGGTGACTAAGCACCTACACTCTCCCTGTAACCTTGGAGTAGCTAGGGAGCCTATCTGGTCCCTGGCATATCTGTGCAATCCCATCATTGCTCTGATTTATGCCTAGGTTACCTATGGTCCCCAGAAGTCATGGACATACTCAGCATAGCACAATCTAGCCATGCCCTCTTTGTCCCTCCTCCACACTCACTATATAAGAGTGATAAAGAACACCAGCACAGAGCCATTCTACCCATTCTGTGCTGACTGTGGAACCCCTTTACATGGGGGATATCCCCTATGGAAGTGCAAAGCAGTATCAACAGTCCAGACTGGCATGAAAGGGCCTTAGCACAACAAACTCAAGCTTAGCCTAAATTTCCAGACCCCACCACCAAAAGCTTCATATGTTCAGCTGGAACTTATGGATGATGATGATGTCCTAAAGGGAAACAGAGTACTTTAGAACTTATCGCTTGACATATATCTGGGATGCAGCTGTATCCTCTCAAGGGTTCATCACTATGTTCAGTATTTTAATTTTGCATTTCTGCATATGTGGATCCCACTTATGACATCCATGTGCGCTAGCACAGGAATTCAAAACACTATTACTAGTAATGTACAGTAGGGAGTCTCACATGCATCTCACATGCCCTTCTCCACTCCCATCCCCATCCCCTTAGGTATAAAGAGCCTGGTGTCCCCAACCGCCACTCAGTTTCTTAGAGCTGCCTTAGGCAGCAAATCACAACAAAGCAGTGCCCTTCTGTAATTTGTTACTTTGTAATTAGCATAGCAATCAATTTGTTTATAGTTAGTCATTAGTGTAGCTGCTACTATTTCATTTAGCCCATTAGCAGTAGGCCAGGTTTAAGAGAGCCTTAGTCTATGCTACAGACCTATATTTGTTTAACTATGTCACTCAGAAGTGTGAAAAATCCACATCCCTGAGCGATGTAGTTATACTGACCTAACCCCCTGTGTAGATAACGCTATGTTGATGGGGGAGCTTCTCTCACCAAACACAGCTACCACCTCTTGGGGAGGTGGATTAACTACGCTGACTGGAGAATCTCTCCTGTCAGCTTAGGAGCACCTTCACTTAAGTGCTATAATGGCGCAGGTGCACTGGTGCAGCTGTGCCAATGCAGTGTTTTAAGTGTAGACCTGCATAGATCTCCTACCTAGTTTCAAGTTATGCCTCTCCTGTTTGGGGGTGTGAGGTATTCCTCTCACTGACATCCACAACAGATGCCTTTACTGTTGGGCTGAAGAGCATAATCATCTAAGTCCTATTTGCAAGTGTTTGAAGAAGTGCATACAAAAAGATGAGAGACCAGACTGAAGCTTTTACTCAGGGGAAAATAAATCCAGGAGGGATATGTTGGCCTCTTAACTACAGACCCGGGACAGTGACTTCATTCCTGATTCATCCTTAAAGCACTCCTATCACCAGAGACAGGACACCAAGGTCAAGTGCAATTGAGCTGAGATATATTATATATATAGACACATACACCAGAGCAGCCAGGTGCCCCCGCGGCCTGAGGACAGAGACCCTGACTTCAATGCAGTTCCATGGCACTGAGCCCTGTCTCCAGTGCTGGGCATGAGGAGGAGTGCTTCAAAGGAGCCACTGCTGCCAAAGGAGAAAAAAGTGGTACTGTAATTCTCAATGCAACACCACAGCAACAAAGGGAGCAGGATAAATATAAAAATACTCAAAACCTTTGGAGGGCACTTGATACTTATGATCAGTACATTTTGAAGTAGGTAACATGGAGGCAAGAGTAGTCCTTTTTAGTTGGATTCCATATCCCTTCATTAATAGGAACTGCAACTCTGCTTAGGATGGTGATTGCAGAATATCAAACAGCTTATACACTTCTTTTCCTGGCCTATCTCCAACTGATTTTTCCAGTGGCTTTTTTTGGTTCTTACTGCTGCCTGTGCAAAATCTAGAGAGATAAAGTGGGTGAAGTAATATCTTTTATTGGACCAACTTCTGTTGTTGAGAGAGACAAGCTTCAGATCTGGGAAACTAACTCAGAAGGCAGGTCTACACTTAAAATGCTGCATTGGTGCAGCTGCGCTGCTGCAGTGCTTTAATAATATAATATATAAAAATATATCTAAACACTCAGGGAAATCAACTCCCAAAGAGGAAGAACCCAAATTACTTTATCTTTTTGAGAAGCACATCTATTCATCAGTCCCTTTACAGGTCAGGACAGTGAATTATCAGGCCATGCTATCGACACATAATTACTGTCAGTGAGCTAGATCATCCTATTTTTAAGAACAAGTTACCCTCAGAGTTTAGAAATAAGTCTACATAAATCTGTGAAGAAGACATCAAGACCAACCAACTGCTAAAACATCACTTCAAATTACATTAGATGCTGCTGATTCAGATTTTCATTCAATGGCTACAGGTATGAACTCCTCATTGTTATCAGCATCAGATTTAAACAGAGAAAGGTGGTCAACCACTGAAGGTTATTTGACACTAAACTGGGAGGAAGGGTAGATACACTGGAGGGTAGGGATAGGATACAGAAGGACCTAGACAAATTAGAGGATTGGGCCAAAAGAGAAACCTGATCAGGTTCAACAAGGACAAGTGCAGAGTCCTGCACTTAGGACGGAAGAATCCCATGCACTGCTACAGACTAGGGACCGAATGGCTAGGCACCAGTTCTGCAGAAAAGGACCTGGGGTTACAGTGGACGAGAAGCTGGATATGAGTTGACAGTGTGTCCTTGTTGCCAAGAAAGCTAATGGCATTTGGGGCTATATAAGTAGGGGCATTGCCTGCAGATCGAGGGACATGATCATTCACCTCTATTCGACATCAGTGAGGCCTCATCTGGAGTACTGTGTCCAGTTGGGTCAGACATACAGACATCAGATTTGGTGTGATGGTTGAGGATCTTGGATTAGTCTACAAGGTAAATAGGTATATATCCTTACTTTATTTCCAGGAGGTTTGGGTGGCAATCTATACAAAACTATGGGTCTCTCAAGTCATCAGGGACAGTTATGCCATTCCATTTCAATCCCTGACTTCCACCCATCCCCTCTTCCCATTTCTTCTTTGGGGACCATTCTCATGAGTGTGCCATGTGTCAGCAGATAACTTAACCAGGTTGGAAGCAACAGAGTTACTGCTCAGAGGGGGTTGACTCCATGAGTGCTCCAGCCCTGGAGCATCCACAGAAAAAAAAATTAGTGCTCAGCACCCACCGGCAGCCCTGCAGATCAGCTCCTCCCTCACAGTGCCTCCCTCTGGCAATATCACTGATCAGCTCCTCTTCCTCCTCTCCAGCACCTCCTGGCTGATGCAATCAGCTGTTCAGCAGTGTGCAGGAGGTGCTAGAGAAGAGGGGGAGGAGCAGGAGTGGAAGAGTCAGGGGAGGGGGCAGAATAGGATAGGAAGAGGAAGGGCAGGGGCAGAGTTGGGGCTGAAAGAGGCAGGGCAGGGGGTGGAAAGAGGTGGCACAGGGTGGGGATGTGGGGTAAGGGGTATAGTTGGGGCAGAGCCTGGAGTAGAGCAGGGGTCAAACAACTCAGGGAGGAACTCAGGAATTTGATGCCTATGTTACCTTAGAGGTATACCAGGAAAGGTTTCTATTCTCCTTATTTATTCATATTGAAGAAAAATGGGGCTTTGCACCCAATTCTAGATCTCAGGAATCTCAAATATATTCAGCACACCAAATTCTATGGTAACTCTTACTTTAATTGTTCATGATCTAGACCCATGGATTGGTTCATTACCCTCAACTTATAGGACACTTATTTTCATACTGTCTAGGACTGTTCATTATAATTATGTTTTATTCCTAATTTTAGTCCTTTGTGTTTTATATTTTATTTTTATGTACCCTTGTGTATCATTACCTTTAGTAGAATGTGTTTTGCTTTTGCAAAATCAATAAAAATACAAAATTAAAAACATCTTTTACAGAAGGCTGTAAGAACAGAAGATATTTTTCAAATCTGAAAGGATCATCTGATCAAAGATGCCTACATTTTAGCTTTACCTTCCCAATTTTCAAACCCCTTATTCTTCACCTTTTCCTGAAGCATACTTAAATACCTTCCTTAAAGAATGTATCACATACCCTGGAGATCAGAATGACCCCTCTCTAATAAATACATATTTATTCAGAAAACTATAGGCTGTTCAAAATAATTCTAATCCGTAGAGTAAATACATAGTTTAATGATTAAAAAACCATGTCTGACCGATCATCTGGATTCTGTACAGGGTGGTTTAAAAAAAGGGTATTAATTCCCACTGATAGGATTTGTCTGATTTTATAAGCAGAGTAAAAGTCCCCAAGCTGCGGCACAGTTTTACTGCATTCTCTCCATCTGACAGCTCCACTCAGAGGTCAGTTGGGGAGCAGAGGCATGGAGCCATGTGCGTAAGAAAAATGGACAAGAATGGAGGTCCCCGCATAAAAATACAACAGCAGTCAGAGTTTGAAGTCTCCTTAAATAAAGTCCTTTCTCCCAGCCACAGAAATTCCTGCAAGAGCACCTGTTATTCTACAAGGTTATTTCTATTTAGAATACCAACTATAGGCTGTGAGCTACAGATGCTCAGCACCTTTGAAAATCATGACATTTTGCTGTCTAAATCCATCTGTGATGGAGCATACCAAACCCTCTGAAGCCCCCTGGTGGAGGTTTCATGGCCCTCCCACACCCCACCCCAAAAAGGGTGGTAGAGAGGGTCCACCAACCTGCCTAGAATGGCTCTGTGGGATAGAGTTCTGTGCTGGAGCTGTATGAGAGTGGATGGTGTGCGGCTGGCTGACAGAGCCACAGAACCTGGACAGAGCAGCGCTGCAAGAAGCTGGGGAGAATGAGCAGGAGCCCTGAGCTGGTTGCTGGGACTCCATTAGGACAAGGCCCTGAGGTAAGGGTGAAGATGGTGCAGAGCTGTGGGGAAGAGGGCCAGCGAATTAGAGAAACAGTGAAACATAGCTAAGGGAACACAGCAGATGGCTGCTACTACAGGGTCACTGGGCTGGGACCAGGGTAAAAAGGTGTGCACCCTACTTGAATAAGTCCTATGCAACACGGCCCCCACCAAAATTTATGGAACAGTGCAAGGTACCCTAAGTCAGGAGCTGATTGGTCATCTGAGAATGAGCTGGCCAAAGTCCAGTTTCTATATCAGCAAATACTAGGGAATCAAGAAGATAGCCTGAAGGCAACTAGAAAAATGTATTCATAACTGAGCTACGCTGTTACTAATTTCTTGTTCATTTTTAATTTGTTTGCTCAGCAATTTTTCCCATTATAGTACGGTACAGTATTTGTTTCTCAGCTGCAAGAGGCAAAGAACTTAAAGTTAAGGGTCTACGTGGCCCTGAGAGAAATAGATGGCCTTGAGAGAAGTAGCTATTATAGTACATTTTCCCCTTATGGAACATGGGTTTCTTTGGTGGAAAGGCTGCCAAACAAAAATATGTACAGTAGAATCTGAGTTATAAACACCAGAGTTACAAACTGACTGGTCAACCACACATCTCATTTGGAACTGCAAGTACCTAATCAGGTAGCGGCAGAGAGGAAAAAAGGTGCAAAATACAGTACTATGTTAAACAAACTACTAAAAATATAAAGGGAAAGTTTAAAAAAAGATTTCACAAGGTAAGGAAACCATTTCTGTGTTTGTTTCATTTAAATTAAGATGAGTAAAAGCAGCATTTTTCTTCTGCATAGTAAAGTTCCAAAACTGTATTAAGTCAATGTTAAATTGTAAATTTTTGAAAGAAAAACCATAACATTAGCTACTCTTTTTCTGAGTACAATGCCTTTAGCACCTGGCTCTTTCTTAGCTCAGAGTGTTCCCTCTTCTAATGAAGAAAGCAAGTAACTGCCAGGCTATCTTTTAGATTCCAATCTACATTTTGCCTGCTTGAATGAAACTTCTTTTCTTTTTAATGCTTCTTTCTTTAAACAACTACTGTCAACTCAGTTTAAGACCAGAATTTAGGTTTAAAAACAAAAGTGGCAATGGGTTAAAAAAACAATATAAATGGAAATTTTTACAATAAATTCAATGGAAATAGGATGAATTTAAACAGCCATACGTGATGCTATGAGCCCAAACCAAAAAAAAACCAAATGTGGTTGTTAACAAAAATGAAACCAACCAGTCTAGTTTATTTTTCAATTTGGGTAATATATTTAAATCTCTCATTTTATAATATTTTGTATTATTAGAAATAAGCCATATATGAAGTTTTTGAATGCACTGTTTTGTCTCCAGAGTGTCTTGCTAAACGTTTATATAATTAACAGAACCCGGAAGTGGGCTGGGCATTTCACAGAAGTCCTAGAAAGATGCAGTTCCTACTTTAGAGACCTTTCAGTCTAAAGCCAGGTGTAACAGGGTGGTTTTCCCCAGGTACTGGAGAGCCTGGGACTAAGCTAACCTGAATCCAGAATGAGCCCTATCTCTTGCCTGATCCCTTTTCAAAGTTAATAATATTTGTATTAATTGCCAATTGATCAGAAAGTTCGTGTCCCAGAATCAAGCTGCACAGAACTAAACTCAATAAGCTCAGTATCTTGCAGGGACCCTCGGGACCCATGGCAAGGACACTCACACTGAGGGCAAAATAAAGCCTTAAAGATCTTTATTAAAATAAGGAATAAAGCCAGAAAAGCTCCAAGACACACAAAGAGATAGGAATAATACAGCATTGGTGATATCAGTAGTATTTTTTGCATAAGTTCTTAGATTTGCATACTCACATGCCTCCCTGAGGACCTGGTGGTAAGAGACAAAGGACCAGCTCTGTCTCTAGCATGCTAAATGAGTCTGATGGTCCAGGTTCCTCACTGCCCAACAATAGAGCTGAAGGGTCAAAATGGTGGAAAGCTAATAACAGAAAAGCCAAAAGCTCCCTTTTCACAGTGGTTTGCTTTATTATAGGGCCTGAGCACAATTATGAATATTCACGCTAATGCTCAGCCTTCCATGCCCAAATCTAACTTCCTCACCCACATAATATTGAGATGTACTTATTCTATAGGTTAACATATTAGTGTTGTTTTAACTCACTATCATACCCATCACTTCTTGCTTAAGCCAGTTTACGGTTATCATTTCCATGTGCCAAAGGTCTCAGGCCTACAATGCTTAACTATACTTATGCTAATTTACTTAAGCTAATGTCTTACAGGATACTGGCCTGTAGGTTCCTTGCACTACGGCTGAACACAATAAAGGCAAGCTAGCACCATGGGCTACACATATGGTGAATTGCCTGATTCATCCAAAAAGAACAGTAAAGGGGAGAGTTAGGCAGGATGGTCAGAGAAGTTGTAGTGGGAACTCCATGCACGAGAGAATAAAGAAAGCTTTCCAGGCAGGGAAGTCTGGGACGGCATGTCTACACTGCATATTAAGCCTGAGTTCTGACTCAGATTTGAGCCCAAGCCCCACTTCTGTCCACACACAAATCAGTCTGACTTGGGTCAGCAAGCACTCATGACCCTGGCCTGAGGACCCCACTAGGGAGCTGAATCAGAGACTCTGATGTAAGCTCTAGCATTTTGCAGCATGGCTGCAGCTCAAGCCACAGACCAGAGTCGAAAGGTCTGTGTAGTGAAGTGTGGACTGTTAGCATGGCTGTGAAACCTGAGTCCAGCAACTGTAAGCCCAGCATTCACAATTCAATGTGAATGCTCAAGCTGGGGCTTGGAGGGACCGAGTCCACAACCCCGTATCCCACAGATCCAGGTTTACAATGTAATGTAGACATACCCATAGGGACCCTGACTAAAACAGGGGAAGAGCAAAAAGTACTCCAGACAGGGTGGCCTAGGAGAGACCCTGACTAACCAGGGAAATGACTGAGAGAGCCAGAGAGGAACTTGAAAAAAAGGAGGTAGGAAGTGACCCAGGGAAAACCACAGCAAAGGTAAAAAAGCAGACCCAAGCTGTTCAATACAGGTCCCTGGGCTGGAACTCAGAACCAAGGTAGGAGCGGGTTGCCATACCAGCCCCAAGGAAGGGGGCATACAAGCCCACTGTAAAGATTGTCAAGTCCAGCATGAAGGTAGCAGGCTGAGATAAAGACTGGCTGAGGAAGAGCCCGCAAGAAGGTGGAAGAATTTTTGTTTCCATTAGACATTTTTTGGACTTTTAGTTTGGGGTGAACTAAAGATGGAGACCCACCTGAAGGGCTGAATTACCAGGCAGAGAAACCACCACATCACTACAGCAACTGTTGACAGGGTCCACTAGATCTGCAAAAGAGCTGTGATGCCATGCCTGGCCACAAGGGAGCAGCGGGAGGTGAGTCAATTCTGCTACACCCTGTCCCTGTGAACACTTACGAACATGATTAAGCACTTCAGTGGAATACCTCATATGCTTAGAAGTTAAGCACATTAAATATTTTTTTTTTACTTTACATTACTCCTAATGGGATAGAGTGCCTAAGGCATTGGATAGACATCTTCAGGGGCTGCTGTAGCTATAAGCAAACTAGGCAGATGCAAATTTGGCCCAGCCACCCATTCCTACCCACCCCTTGCTTGTCCTAGAATGATGGAGGGGGGCTGAGCCAAACCTGAGTGAGCGATGCTGCCACCTCACATTTGGGCCCCCTCTACTTCTACCATAATGACCAAAATATATGAAGGCTCGCCATACCCCGCCCCATCCCAGTTAAGAACCTCTGTTCTAGGAGGTGGGGGGGGGGGCGGTACACTGAAGTTTTGCCTAGAGTGGCAGATTGAGTGGCTTTTGCAGCTTTTTAATTATTTTTCAAATAATTAAAAGTTTTCACGAAATAGAATAATCACTGTATTTGGGAATTAGTCATAATGCAATACCACTAGTCTGGCATCTCAGCTTGACTTTTCCATCTGTAGCTGTATCAGAAGCAAATCTTTTAACGACCACTGTTTTAGACATGCTGAGCATTGTAGGGCAGGACCAATTTCTTGTGCATTTTTCTCCACTCAAGACTCATTATTTCACCTTTCTGTAAGTTAAATCACATAATCCACTTCTAAGCATTTATGTGTCTCACCACCATCACCCTATTATTTCTATATACTAAGTCCACTTAAGATTTACTGTGCATGAGGTTCCATGCTTTTGCAGAAAGTTATGGTTGGAGAATTAAAATAGTAAGAAGATCAAGTAGTCACTTTGCCAAACCAGTATAATCATAGGGTCTCATTACTTGTGATTAAGGCTAGCTGGCCTCATTACGTCTCCTGAAGCTCACAAATCACAGAATACTTTTTCTTTAGGTCCTCTAAATCCCTCTGACAGAGAGCCTGATCTCATAGTCCCTACTCTGGAAAATTCAATAGCCTTTTGAAGTCAACAATAATTTTCCCTTAGCACAGCTGCAGGAATCGGCATGGAAGTCTTGCTTTAACAAAGGCATTCTAAATTCTATTGCCTCCCTCTTTGTACTGAATATTTCCTTCTTTCAATATTCATATCATCCAAAAAAATTCTACCGCGTCTCCCTTTGTTTCATATCAAGAAAACAAATCAGTTCTAATACTGATCACTGTGGAACTGGCTCTCTTCTAGTCACATCTGTCCATCTTTCACTGCTGCAACTGCTCTCTGATTTCAGTTACCAAGATATCTCTTTATCCAATGTGCAACTCAACCCACAATATACAAAAATCTGTAGGAGAACACTTCAACATCCCTGGCCACACAGTAGCAGATCTTAAAGTGGCCATCCTGCAGCAAAAAAACTTCAGGACCAGACTTCAAAGAGAAACTGCTGAGCTTCAGTTCATCTGCAAATTTGATACCATCAGCTCAGGATTAAACAAAGACTGTGAATGGCTTGCCAACTACAAAACCAGTTTCTGCTCCCTTGGTTTTCATACCTCAACTGCTAGAAGAGGGCCTCATCCTCCCTGGTTGAACTAACTTTGTTATCTCCAGCCTGCTTCTTGCTTGCATATATATACACCTGCCCCTGGAAATTTCCACTACATGCATCCGACGAAGTGGGTATTCACCCACGAAAGCTCATGCTCCAAAACTTCTGTTAGTCTATAAGGTGCCACAGGACTTTTTGCTGCTTTTACAGATCCAGACTAACACGGCTACCCCTCTGATACTCAACCCCCCAGGTTACTCATTGACTTCATCGATTTTCCATATCATGGGCTGCTGTTGGAGGCAAGGACAGCAAATGTGATGAAGAGGGTATTTTCCATCTGCACCTGGTACTGGAATTACAATTTTTTGTTTCAAATGGGGTTCTTTCTATGCTTTTCTGTGCAGAATTAGAAAACTGTGATGTCCTCTACCGGGGGTTACATCTTGGGCGTCATTCAAAAGCTGAATGTCCAAAATATAACAGCCCATCTGTGGGCACAAGACGCCCTGGGGCCTCTGGGATTCACATTGGAATTCAAGGCATAGGTTTTTACCTATAAACTTAAAAGTCTAGACTGGTTTGGGCAGCAAGACACTGCCTCTTTCCTTGTTCCATGCTGCCACAGTTGCAGTCAGTGAAAGCAGCTGAACTGGAGCTCCCTCATTACTGCATTCTCCATGAGGCCTCAACACTGCAACATACATCTCCACTAGTCTTCATTTGCAAGCATAGGGAAAGGAGACAGGATGAGGGGGATTTGTTAACTGCAATATAATGGAGTCATGGGATGGGAAATAGTTATGATGGTGTGGGTGGCATATTGGATTTTAGTAGTTCAGTGTAATTGCTGATTGTGTTTTAGATATTGGAAGGAAAGACCAGAACATAGCTAGTATCTCTATTTCATGTATCCTGTTATCAACCTCAGTTCTACCAATGATGCCAGCTCTTACTGGGCATTAAAAAACTGGTGTGCTTTCTGCCACTTGTGTGTGGCGCAAACTCCCTCCTTCCCTCTTCAAAAAAAAAAATCCATAAATCAATATTATTATCCTCTTTCAAATCTAAATCACCTTTGCCTAAGAAACATTGCCTTTTGATAACATCTAGGCAGAAAACGAACTATACTGTATACACTGCTCGTCTATGCAAAAACATGCTCATCCCTTCTCCTCACTTGTTTGTTTCACTCATTTGCTGTGCTTTGTCATTCACCAAGATTATAAATTCTCTGTGCAAGGATGACTGTTTTACTACACATTTGTACAGTCCCAGGCATAGTATGTAGCACTAGTTGGAAAAAAATGACTTTATGCTTTTTCCTATTGAAAAATGCTGTTTTATCAAAACTGGAGCATTTCACAGAAACGTACTGGTTTTGACAAACTTATGTTAGGAAGTTTTCTCCTCAGGTTCAGCATGGAGTTTTGAGGGTGAGACGCTCACCCCAGAATAGCTCACTTGCAATCTGAGAGAACCAGCATCAAGTGTCTACTTCAAATTAGTGTAGGGAATTAAACTTGCATCTCACGTTGCAGCTGAGTGCCTAAACATCAAGCTATCGGCTTTTTTATATATATCTCAAAACTTCTTTTCAGTCCACACCAAAACTAAAACAGATTTTGGAAGCTCAAAAGTTCACAAAAACAAATTTTTTTCTGGCCTTTTTAGGCATTATTGCAATACAGGTAAACATTATGTTTTAAAAATTGAAATAAGATATATACACAGCATAATATCAGAAAAAGTAGTATTCATCAATCTGTCCTATGATACTTAAAGAGGTTTTGCACTTTTGTGAATCATGCCATTTTAATATTACTTGTTCATCAGTTGTAATTTAATGCTTAACTGAGGATCTCATTTCCTTTCTACTGTCTTAATTCAGTTTAGTTTCATTTAGCTTTCCTAGATACTTTCTTTAAATGTATTATCCATCTCTACTTTCTAGAGATTTTAAATGTAGCTGTTTAGAAATGGTTCTAAACTGGAAGCATTTATTAAAACCCCTGAAAGTCACTGGTTCAGAAACAAACCCCAACTGAGCTTTTGCAAAACTACACCAAAATCCTTTTTCTCTCAGCTCATTGCAACATCCCGCCACTCCGCCTCAAGTCCTTTTCCTTTTATCAAATAGCAGCTGTGAGAAGGGGTTTAGTGTAACCATGTGTGCCTCTCTCAACCCCAATTTCAGCAATACAGCTTCTCCCCAACCCCCCAAAATAAGCCCGTTTCACATTTCTTTTCCGTATTTTTTTTCCAAAAACTGAGACCAAAAAATCATATTTTTGCCATGATTTCTTCTAACAGTGACTCACTCCTATACTTTCTTGAAAGCTTGTACTAACCACTTGTTTCTTAAGTACAAAGGTGGTCTTCATTTCTTATACCTCCTTTTTTAGTCATGCTAGTGGCTCAAAGGGAGGGCAGAATTTTGCCCAATTTCTCAGGTACAAAATGATCATTTGCTTAGAGGAGGAGATTTTACAAAGGCATAAGGGGCAGTGAAGTGCCTGACTGCCATTGACTTTCAAACTTGAACTTTTTGTAAATACTTACTGCACATGGAACATTATATATGAACTACGGAGAGCTGATACTATGCCAAGAAGGGATCATGAGAAATTAGATCCATGGAAATACAAAATTTTTTACAACTCAGGCTGTTTTCTTTACATAAGCTAGGTTCTTTATGCCAGAAATATTAGACAAACAAAGACTGGGAATTTCAAAGGAGTAAATGGGAGTCAGGTACCAGGTGTGACAATTTAAGGATCTGTCTGTACAATTTATGAATACTGCTTGGTGTAATGGAGTTACTGTATCAGCAATGCTTGTCTGTGTATTCATCATGGGTCAGCAGGTTGGTATCATGTCCTAGAACAGGACAAACAGAAGGTACCACAGATTACTGATGGTCCTTCGATCACAATAGTATGCTAAGAAGCAGCTACATCTTTGGAAACACAGTTTCATCTTAGCCTCCTGGAAGGAGGGGAGAAGGTAAGAGCAGTGTAAATTGCCTAGGGACAGAACAAAAACAGCCACGTGATCAGAAGGTTTTTTAATAAAGAAATACACAGGAACAGGGGAATCAGACAGGAACATGAAGCATTAGACTGGAGAGAGAAAGGTCACAGAAGCTGGGAGACTCAATGACAGAAGCCATCCAGCATGTAACTGCCTGTGTGAGATAAGGGACACCCTGCCTGTATGCCTAGACTCAGATGTCTCGTCCCTCCCATTGCCCCCCCCATGGGAAGGTGAACACACATAGAGTTTGCTGTTTTATATTTTCTATGATTAAGTAAAAGAGCAATAGTATGTTAGATTTGTGCAAAGTGTCTGAGAGCATGTTATATACTTTACAACTACTGTATGCCCTTGGAGAGAGTTGAACTGTAAACCAGAAGCTTCACACCTGTCAATAGAGATCAGGGAGAGGGTATGTTTAAGTACAGGAACTAGACAGCTGGTCAGCAGGTTCCAGAAAACAGAAGGGGGTGCCAGATAGGTCTGCTCCCTCAGAGTGCGTTTAGGGTCCCCACAATTATGCAGTGGCTGGACTCCATTTCAGGCTCTTGAATAGCACAGGCCATAGAATTTCACCCAGCGATTCCAGCATCTAGCCAATTAACTTGTATTTGTGTTTGTACATAACTTTTAGAAAGACATCCAGTCTTGATTTAAAGTCCCTTACTAAGATGTTCCAATGGTTAATTACCCTAACTGTTAAAATGGTCTTGATTTCCAGTTTGAACTTTTTGGACTGCCAACTCCTAGCCATTTGATCTTGTTATGCCTTTGTCTGCTAGATTAAAGAGTCCCCTAGTATCAGGTATGTACTTCCCTTTGTAGATATTTTTAAGTCTTAACCTTCTTTCAAGAAGCTGAAGAGATTGATCTCCTTAAGTCTTATCATAATGCCTATTTTTCTGGTGGCAACTTATTTTTGTACCTCTGCTTTGAATCTGCTCCAATTTTTCAATATCTTCTTTAGAGTGTTGACCCCAGAACTGGACATATCACAATAATACTATCACCAAAGCCATATAAAAAGCAGTTGGGGGCTGAGTGCTTTTGAAAATTTGGCCCCAGTTCTAGGTGCAGAATCTTTTGATGTCTGCCCCTGACCTGAATGCATCTGAAAAAGCAGAGTGAAAAATGTGTTTATTCTCTTTAAACAACTAGAAATACTGGATCTCCAGACTAAGGTAAACTGTTCCTATTGTTTGAGTTTTACAGCATACCTTCAGTCTAAAATTAAGCATTTTAAGAAGTAAATTGGCCTGTTTGCACATAAAAACATATATAGTGCTGCATATCATGCACTTCTCTGGAACCAAGACAAAAATGAAGAACAATTTGACAGTGTTGCTCTATCTTCTGGAAGTATTATTTCCCATAAAGTAATTTACTGTGTGCTATAAATTATCTCCTGCAATAATTAATACTTCAAGTTTTATATGAAACCTTTTTTAAACCTTTCTTTACATATGAATAAACAGCAAATGAAATGAAGAATAAAAATTGCATATGTAAATAATTCATCATAAATTAAATCTTTCACTATATATACATTAAAAGCTCTTTCCCAGCATATTAGCCCAAGGGTATACAATGAAAAATCAAACAAGTAACTTAACAGCTATAACGGAGTGGTGTGATTTATTTTTTTGTTTTAAAGTTCTGTTGTCTGCTGTTATGTTACACTATTACCAAAGACATAAGAGCAGAAACAAATCTTCCTTTGAATTTGAGCCAATGGTGCTACAGGCATGGGGCATTACTAACATTAAGAACATCAACTGCAGCAATAATATTTCAATCTGACAAATACTAGGTACCACTCAATTTAATACATAATATCCATGTGTATTTGCATGTGACAAAATGATCTTGCACTATTATTGGCCAGTGAACCATTGGTAGGAAGAGGGTCCCATAAAAGAAAGGGTTAATGCTTACAAAATTTTCCTAAGACATTCACAGTTATTCCACACTTAACACAGCATTTGAGAGACCCTTCCTTCTCTTCAGGCTACACTGTAGGAAGGCAGCTAATGAACCTGAACTGCCTTCCCATAGTCTCAAACCCAAATGCCTCCTGCTGCAGAAAGCAACCTCATCCTCCCTCACTGGAATGATCAAAGAAGTTAGATTGTCTGGCCAGTATTGTGTCAGAGAAGAAAGTGACACACATACCAGCTCCCTTGACAAAGCTCAGCCCTGTTTGCAAAATTGGAGATTCTGAAAGCACTGAGGAAAGGCTGAGCTGGCATGTGTCAAAAGTTTTGTCTGTCTTAGTTATTGGAAGCCAAAGAGGAATTCCCAGGTTCACTGCTGACAGAGGTAATCAACTCTTTAGAGAGGGCTACCCTGAAGTGGAACACACTCTGACTGATTCTGAAGAAAATGTCACTTAAGTAACCTTAACACCCTGATCTTTATCTACCCTTGTGGCCGCAACGTAAGTAGTTTGGTCAATGGCAGTTTAAAAAAAATGACATTACAAATGTCCTCTTAAAACAAGTTGTTTTTTAGTATCTGTCCTAAAAACTTCAAAATCATTGTTTCCATTTCTATATTGCAATTACAGGTCTTCTCTGGTTTTCTCACTCTTAAGAAATACGGACAGAAGCAGACAAAAAAAAAGAAAATTTAAAAGAAAGATTCATCACTCTGACTGTGAAAGTTCTTCTGTGTTCTTGTACCTCATGCAGATTAATTTCCATATTGTAGAGAACTTCTGGTTCTTTCCCCCAATAGATGGCAGTGAATCAGTATCTTACCAACAGGACTGGGTGTTGTTTTACAGCACCAAGAGTAATATATAAACTGTTAGCTATTAGAAATGGGCCTGAACTGGGAAAGTAGATTCAAATATCACTTAAATGTGAAGAAGTTCAGATTCTGATCAGATCTGAACTTGTGGGGTTGGGTCTGATTTCTAGTGGCAGCCTCTTCCCAAATAGACTATTCTATTTTCCAGGCAAAAAGCAATCAAAGTGTAGTCTGCCGGTAGGAGATTAGACAGCTCTCACTCTGCAGGTTCTCCTGTAAATCCTACCAAGAATTATGTTAGATTGGCTGATGGAAACCGGTTCAGCAGTAGCATAAGCAAAAAAGAGAACTCAAATGCACAAATATGGACAAAATCTTTGATGTGCTTGGTAAAGAGATGCAATGTGCACCCTCACCCTTTATGCAATGATCTCCAATTAAAAAGAGGAACACATTTTATGACTAATATCTTTAATAAGAGAAGTAGTTTTGGAGAAGGAAATTAAATGTAGAGATGAAAGATAGCAGGAAAGGATATTGAGGAGATCCTTGTGACCCAGTGAGGTGGGCAAGGGTGGCAAGACAGTCTCAAAATGCTTTGGAAATACAGACTAGTGAGACCAGAGATTGTGGGGAGATTCCAAGAAATGCAAGAGTAAACCAGGGTCTGTGAACAGAAGAGAAGCAGACAAATCAAATGCCAACCCAAGGAGAAATGAAGTGTGTAACTAAAGAGTCTGCTAGGGAATGAGGGATTTATTATGTGTCATTAAATAAAACTTTGCAAGGCAAAGAGTGAGAATTCAGAGTAAAGAGATAATTGCAATTAAAGTGCAGTTCTACTCTGAAGGTGCCAATTCTATAGTCACTCATCTCACTCAGATATGCTCCCTGAGCCCTTACAGATGAGACCTTTATTATGCTCAACATAAATTATGAGATCAGATAGCAAACCCATTAGAAGTGGAAACAGACATTATTCATTACTAGAAACAGCACCTTCTAGCTATTGAGTGGCTTTATATCAAAGGGGCACAAAATCTGTGTACCATCTCACTACAGCTGGTCAGAACTCAGGATTTCCATCTCATGTGAGATTCTGACATTTTAAAGTTTTTCATTCTCAGTTAGAAAAAATATCAAAATTTTGTTTTGGAAAAAATGTGTTGTGGAGTGTGTGTTCTCAGTTTTTATATTTTTACATTATTTCATGACATGTCAGTTGTGCATTTTATGCACTACTACTATTTTATGTCATTATGACATGTCAGTAGAAGTTGAAATATTTCTATTTATTTTTACTTTTAAAGTCATTAAAGGCAGCAGGTACTGAATGAACATCTTTTTTAGATCAAATGTGTTCTGTTTGTTTTGAAATGGAACAGTTTGACAGTATTACTATTGCCATGTCATAAAACGTCAAAAATATAAACCTGAAAAAAACTTAAATTTGAAACAAAATTTCAGAATTCCAAAGTCAAATTTTTACCCAACACACGAAGTTTGTTTTGAAATTTCTTTAATGGAAAATTGTCAAAATGAATACAATTTTGTAAACATTTCTGTTTTGTCAAACCAGGAAACACCATCACAGTGAAACACACCCAGGCAACTTGCTCCTTGCCTTACCCAACACAAGAACAAGTTATTCATGTTTTCAGATACAATCAGCCTCTGAACCTTTTCCTAAATTTTAAACAATCTAACCAATTTTCTTACTTAAATGCCTACTGTAACTGATTTTCCCTGAAACAAATCAGGAAGTAAATTTGACAACGCTGACACCTAGTGGCAACATTAAAAGATCAGAACTAAAATAAAACCATTATCCCACTCAATATATTACCAAATATAAAAAGCTCAGAAAGAAAGATTTTAAAAGGCTGCAAAAATATGAACAAAACTACAGAAGCTATTATGAAAACTAAAGTTTCTAAATCAGTCATGGAAAGATTATAGAAAACAGCTGTATATACAGTTTAACAATTGTCTTTGACCTTGATCCTGCAATCACTTGCACATGATTGATATAAAGTATGTGAGTAGTCCAGTTTAAGTCATATGGGATCTAATCTTGAAAATTAATTTTAATTAATTTGGGATTTTGAATTTAAAATACATTAACTGTTTATGTAGAGCAGTCATGTACATGAAGATTTGATACCATTAACTTCTAGGGATGCAGATCAGAACTGAAACCACTTTATTATCAAACATAAACTTTGTAATCCAGTATACAGCACTCATGTTTTCGATATGATACCAAATTACTGTTCCGTCTTAGCAAACAATTGTTTCTTTTGCATGTCAGGTGGCATATAAGAAGACTTTGTGATGTAATAACTGCAGAAGGCTCTTAAGTGTTCCAAGGAACCCTGGAGTTTTCTGTAGCTTCCCTGTCAGAACCTTATTTTCGTGAGTAGTCACAATGACTTTGCCAAACTACCCTTACGACCCATTAATCTATATGCACTACTTATTGTGTTATAGTAGCACCTTACACCCTTTGGATGCTTGATGTCCCTGCTAAATCCTACCCCCTTCTCTGTGTCAATTTCTGGAAGTGGAACAGACTTATGCTGAAATCCAAAGCCACCTAATACAAGGTTACTCATATTTAACATAAAACAGAGAACATATCAGTTTGTCTCCTTGAATGATGGAACACATGATCTACTACCCATAGATAAAAGCATCTTTCTCTATTCAGAGATTCTGTGCCCTAGCACTAAGTTTCCATATTCTTACCTGTTGACGTCTGTAGGCCAAATAATCTAGATTTTCCAGATCTTTCCCAAGCTTCTGGTAGGTTTTCTGTAGTTCAGATTTACTAGACACGTTTCGTAGAGACTCATATGTTCTTTGAAACTGTGATGGTACAAGAAACAATGTCATCATTCACATAAATATTGTCTATATAGCTCCTTTAGTTAGTGGGGGGGTTTTAAAAAAAAAACATACTAACATTACGGGCTCTGTTATATTCTCATGTATGCAAGAATACATTGCCACAACTCTTGAAAAGTCTATGCTTTGAGCACTTGGATATAGGAAAATATGTAGAGTCCTGGATTTGAAGTTTATAGTTTGGAATTTCTGAAGACACAATTAGAGATTGTCCCCAGTCCTGAAGTTCTGATCCTCACCTAAACTACCCCCAAAATCTGGTTGGTGTTCAGATCCAGGGTTGTAATATTTTTTCCTTTTTAAATAAAAAGAGCACATACATGTTTCCTCATAGATCATGAATCCCCCCAAACCACCAAATATAAGCAATTTCTTCCTCAACACTCTCCCAGAAGACTCTTGGAGAATACCCATCTCTAACATGTAGTGGTGTGGTAAGGATGAAAAAACACCTCTTATTATCTTGTAAGATGGTGCTGATTGAGTCCACCTCACATGGAGCAGTTTGTAGGACTGAAGTCTAAGCAACTTGCATAAGCTGTCATACTATAGGAAAACTGTAGGAGCTGAGGATTGAACCTAGTTCTTGATTTACTGTGTAAGTATATTAACCGCTTCTTTCCTATGCAGATAATTAACAGTTGTATATCACAGTAGACATGTATGACATGTCACATAGAGACTAAGGACACAGATTCTGACTCCGCTGCTTACAAAATACTAGAGAGACATACCTGGCATGACTAAGAAGAGAACAAGGGGCGGGGGGGGAGATAGGACTTTACACAAACAATGAGTCTCCTTGCTCAATTTAGTGTACACTGTATCACTTCCAACTTTAAAATAATTTTTACTGTACAATTTATTAATATGTATAGTAAAGCAGCAGCCACAGACCCTAATTAGGAGCAGAACCCTGTGTGCTAGCCACTGTACAAACAAAGGAAGACATGGTCTGTGTATGAACCCCTTACAATTTTAGACAAACATTAGGCTAAGGCAGCAAAGAGTCCTGTGGCGCCTTATAGACTAACAGACATATTGGAGCATGAGCTTTTGTGGGTGAATACCACTTCGTCGGATGCTAAGGGTGTAGAAGAGGGAGGGGACACATTCTAGTACATATTTTCTTGTATCCATTATTTAAAATTCTGAAAGTACACATAGAAATCAATACATGAAAAATGCTAAGCACAACATGTCATTCCCATTTCTTCAGGTGGGAGAACTGAGGGACAGAGAGGTGAAGTGACTTGACCAAGCCTACACAGGAAGTATTTAGATGTTTTGTATCGCAGTAGGAGTGGGTTCTAAGGAGCAAATGATTACATAGCCTACAAGATCAGGGAAGCTCATTGGTCCATCTAGGATCATACATTGTAGATAAGTGGCCTATCAATACCCATATCCTGTCCCAACAATGGCTGATACCTCAGAGAAAAGTGAAAACCTTTCATAGCCCACCAGTTGTTTAATGTTGTACATGGGCGAAAATATTCCCCTCACAATCCTGGAGCTGAGATATGCTCTAGGGTTACATAAGATTTGAGGCAGTCTTGCCATTAAGGCAGTGGACTGTAGACCACAAGATGTGTGTTAGATTCCTGGCTCTGCCACAGCCTTTTTGTAATCTTCCGCAAGTCACTTCACTTCTTTCTTCTGCAGTTCACCATCTGTAAATATACTGAAACATTCTGTTATTCTGTGATGAACACCATAGGAGAGCCTATAAATGGTTACTAGTTTTCATCAAAAGGAGTAGCAGTATCAGTGATCAAATGTACACCCCTTTAATAAATCCAAAGTGGCTCAGTATTCTGCAGCAACCAGCCTTACAGATTCATTGCATGCTACAAGTTTTATTTGTTCCATTTCTTATATGTAAGTGAATAAAGTGCTTGTAACATCTACACAATCTGCAGCACTGGAGAATGAAGCACTGCATTTAAATAGCTCAAAGTAAGAAATTGCCACTTGCAGGTTGTTGGGTTTTTTTTTTATTTTGTTTTGTTAAATAGTTTTTAAGAAGAAGTTCCCTCTACTGGCTTGATTCCTGTGGCAACACTCATGACAGGTACCTCAGGGTATCTGTATATGATTGAGAGAAGACAGGGAATGAGACATACTCTGTTCCCTTCACATTTTTCTATCTCACATCCATTGTAAAAACTGCAATTTGGTGCCTCGCCTCTGGCCTAGAAATCCTTGAACTTACAATATTATGCATTCATTAATTCACACTATAAGCATTAGAGCAGAACTTTAGTTCAGGTCAGACTGAATGAGACCATCTATAACAGGGGTGGGCAAACTTTTTGGGCCAAGGGCCACATCTGGGTGGGGAAATTGTATACAGGGCTGGCGCAGGGCGTTGGGGTGTGAGAGGGAGTGTGGGGGTGTGGAGTGCAGGAAGGGGCTCAGGGTAAGGGATTGGGGCAGAGGAGGGATACGGGGTGCTGAGAGAGCTCAGGGCAGGGCTGCAGGAGGGGTGTGGACTGCAGGAGGGGGCTCAGGGTTGGGGTGCACGGGGGTGCAGCAGGGGGCTCAAGGCAGGGGGTTAGGGTTCAGGAGGGGTGTGGGGTGTACAAGGGGGCTCAGGGCAGGGAGTAGGGGTGCAGGAGGGGTGTGTGGTGCAGGCAGGGGCTTAGGGCAGGGAGTTGGGGGGGTGGGGTGCAGGAAGAGTGGCAGCTGCACACACCGGGGCCAGGGCAAGCTCCCTGCATGCTTGCCCTGTCCCCAGCCCCGCACTGCTCCGGGAAGTGCTGAAGCCCCTGGAGGAGGGGGGGGGCAGAGGGCTCTGCATGTACTGCCCTTGCCGCACCTCCAGGTACCTCCTCCAAAACTCCCATTGGCCGTGGTTCCTGTTCCCAACCACTGGAAGCTGCGGGGTGCAAAGATTTGGGGGGCCGTAGAGACGTTGGGCCAGCCGCTGCTGAGAGTGGTGCGGGGCCACGGCACCACAGGGGGCAATTCCATGGGCTGGATCCAAAGCCCTGAGGAGCCGGATCCAAAGCCCTGAGGGGCCGGATCCGGCCCGCGGGCCATAGTTTGTCCACCACTGATCTACAATGACTTTTCCTATATTCAGGTAAGAAGCCATGAGTATTGCAGCCGCACCAGTTCAACAGGTACCTGAACACCAAACCATAACATAATGATCCACATGTGGATGTTACCCAAAAGCTTCCACTGACAGTTGCAAAGCTGAATAGTATGGGGAGGGGTCTTTTGAGAGTCTAGAATAAACTAATTAAATGATCGTAAAAAGTGTAGTCTTTGGATGGAGCAAAGCATCTAAAATGGCGTCAAGGCACTAGACCACAAAAATACAAGCAAAGCAACAGATCATTTCATGCAACAACTGTTTCTTGCATAGGGAAGGTGGGACAATAGGTGCCTATATAATACAAAGCCCTGAATATCGGGACTGTCCCTATAAAATCAGGACATCTAGCCAGCCTAACTGGGGAGGTCTCCCATCATATCACTATCTCTGCAAGCCCATGCACTATATCTTACACCCTGCCATGGCCCCACAGATTAATAATGCATCAAGCCAAAAACCTCTCACTACAGATCATAATATTAGGAGCCTCCTGTGCCTGGTAATGAGTCTGCAGGGATCAGTGAATTACTTCTAGTGGGAAAAAAACAAGCATATAAAACTGTAAGGATAGCTCTCCTCAGTAGGCTAAATATCCAAGAAATAGCCCCAAGAGGCTATAATGTTGGCAGCGATATTCCACAGAAGTGGAAGAGACATCTTTCTCAAGAAGAGAGTGGAAGAAAAAACAGTGTTTTCCCTCAAAATAAAAATATACAAATAAGCTAACTATAAGCAAATGAACACAAGTTTGTCCTGTTCTTAGAAGGATGCAGTGATGTGACTCTGACAAAGAGTTTTTAAAACTACAAGGCACATACAATCTACCTACATCTCTCAAGCTATCATGGTCTGGCCCAAGTCTTTCTTCCTCCAAGAAACTTTCACATGTATTGTCCTGAGATGGGGGAGGGGAGAAGAGTCCAGCCCCCTCTCTCCCAACTTTCTGTTAACAGAAATAAAACAGTTTTTAGATACTCAGTTTTCCTCATTACTTCACCAAGATAGACACATCCCAGTCCCTAGAAGTTCAGGAGAAGTACCTTCATAGTTTCCTTTACCTAAAGACATCTCTGTCTCTTTTTTTCTCTGAAAGGAAATTTGCTATTTCCTTTTAAGTCTCTTGATTACATACAAGGTGCAGCTGTCTTAAAGGAGTCAGGTTTGATAGGATCCAGCTGAGCATTCTCTGTTTTTCCCCGAGCAGAGGAACAAACTCCCCTGGGTTCAAGTGACACCTGTAACACTCCTGAACCATTTTCTGCTTTGATCACACTTATTATGAAGCAAGCTGGATTGGGAGAGTATTATGACAATGAGGGTCTTACTGCCTATCAGGTTACCATAAATAACTTTATAGCACTTTTCAAAATACACAGGGTTCCCTTTTGATTGAGTCCATGAACAGTATTACAGTCCTTGTATAATAAAACACAAAATCAACAATCACAAAACTTGAGCCAGAGTAAGAGGAAACTGTTTTGATAATAACACACAAAAAGTGGATATCATATCATCTAGGAACCAAGCACCCATTGTCAAAATATTGAAAATGAACACTGACTGTCTCCCAAGTAGGAAACAAGATGAACTTGTAACAAGGGCCTTAAAATAAATGGGACAATTTTCACAATTCCATTTTGGGTAACATTAAGCACTTGGAACATCAAATGTGATTCTGGAACAGATGACAGTCTAGGTGGTAAGCTAATTAGGACAGTGTTGTCAATACTGTCTCTTCATATGCAGGATATTGGAGATCTAGCACAGTGTGAACATTAACTGAAAATGGAAGATATTCTCAGTGATCTTGTGGTCACCCTTTGGATTGTGATTATAGTTCCATTTACCTGAAAACTTGACTTAAAGTTAGGGTATGGAGAGTTTATTCTGTGTTCAAATTCTTTACCCCCAGCCTTTAATAATCACAGTCAAAGGTCTATATATTTCAGCTTGCCTCTGCGTTTTCTGTTAAAGTCCTTGTTTTGTTGATTGTCATGGGAGCTTGGTTTGGCTGTTGCAAGAAAATTAATTCATAATATTGGCATGAATATCAGTCATACAATGGGGAGTTTCCCTGTAGTTTCTTAAGAAACAGTTAAATTCTTTTACGTAATGCTTTGTTCCAGCTACCATCAACAGCAACTTTTCCAGAATCCTCATAAAACAGTCTGGTGAAGTTCAAGACTGTTCAAATCTCAGGTTTTGGTTAATGCCCATCTCTAATACGAACCTGAGGTATTCTGGCATAAAACTTGGCACAGTCCATATTGTTGAAGAATGGAGTTTTAGGAATATCATACACAATTCTTTGTCCAGATTTAGCAGGACTCCCTTGGCAAAGATGGCAATCACAGTATGAGAAATCAGAATAATCAGTAGCAAATCACCAGCTGACAACCATATAGGTCACTAAAATCCAAGACGACTTCTAACAAAGAAAGCTCAGACAGTTTAAACAAAGGGGGAAACAGTGTTTTCCAACGCTGCAGCTAGAACAGACATAATTTGATGCAGTATTCCAGACTATTATGATAGCTTTGGCTGGGAATCACTATTTTTACTGAAGCAGCTGATTTGTCTTTACAAATCCTAGTGTCCCAGGAGAGAATGAAATGCACATTTGCTTCAGCACTGTCAGTTGTTGTATAGGTGGCACATGCAGACTGTATGAACATAAGAACGGCCATACTGGGTCAGATCAAAGGTTCATCTAGTCCAGTATCCTGTCTTCTGACAGTGGCCAGTGCCAGGTGCCCCAGAGGGAATGTACAGAACAGGTAATCATCAAGTGATCCACCCTGCTGCTCATTCACAGCTTCTGGCAAACAGGCTAGGGACAGGGGCGGTGAGTTGTAGGGCCTGTGGTGCCTGGGCTCCAGCAGTATTCAAGGCCTGGGAGCCCAGCTTCACCAATATTTGGGGCTGGGTCTCTCGCCTGGCCCCACCTACCACTCCCAGACAAGTGTCCCCCGGTCCCCACTTGCTGCCCCTGTTCACCTCCCCCAGACCATCCCTGCCTCCCCTGCAGCTCCATGCTAACTCTGCTCTTCTGGCTCTGGTCATCAACTGTTGCCACAGGGTCTTAGTGCCCCCCCCCCACAACTACTAGTGGCAGGGCAGTCTGCCCTTACCCTGCCCTTCTGCCTCGGACCCTTCCCTTTTCCGGCAGGACCCTCCACCAGCACAGGGGCCCTCGCTGCCTGCAGTCACCGCTCCTGCCCCACGCTGGGCAAGGGGCAGCCCCATCCCTCACCCCCAGTGAGGCTACATTCCTGGACTTGAGAGGGGCCCTAGGAGCATGTGCTGTGACAGTAGTGCAGGGTGACTGTGCGGCCGGGGGGAGAGGGGGGCACCTGCCCCCACAGCTCACTGCTGCCAGCAGGGAGAGGGCTGGGGGGAGTCCTCTCTGGCCCCAGCTCTGGGACAGCCTGCCTGCACCACAAACTCATCCCCAGCCCTGCCCCACCCCAGAGTCTGCATCCCCAGCCAGATCTCTCACCCCCTGCACCTCAACCCTCTGCCCTAGCCCTGAGCCCCTCCCACACCTCAAACCCCTCACCTCTAGCCCCAACCAGAGCCCTCATCCCCCCGCACCCTAACCCTCTTCCCCATCACAAACCCCTCAGCCCCAGCCCCATCCCACAGCCCTCACCCCACACCCCAACTCTCTGCCCTAGCCCTGAGCGCCCTCCCACACCGCAACCCTTCATCCCAAGCCACACCCCAAATCCAGCCCCAGCCCCACTCCACAGTCCTCACCCCCGCACCCGCTCCCTCCACACCCCCTGCAACCCTCAAACTTCCTCCCAGAGCCTGCACCCCCTCCCTCCGCACCCCCTCTCTCCTCCAAACTCCCTCCCAGAGCCTGCACCCAAACTCTGTTCCAGAGCCTGTACCTCCACTCCCTTACCACACACCCTCTCCTGCCGCTGAACTCCCCCCCAGAGCCTGCACTCCAGCCCTCTGCACTTCCTCCCAGAGCCTGCACCCAGCACCCAAACTCCATCCCAGAGGCTGCACCCCAGACCCTTTCCCCCATCCAAACTCCTTCTCAGAGCCCAACCTCTCACCCTTTCTGCACCCAAACTCCCTCCCAGCGCCTACACCCTGCACCCCTCCGGCACCCCAATCCCCTGCCCCAGCCCAATACCTACACCCCAGACCTCCTTCCCCCACCCAAACGCCCTCCCAGAGCCTTAGGCAGTTGGAGGGCAGAGTTTGGGAGTGGGGGGCAAGTTCTGGGCAGCACCAAAATTTCTACAAACCTGCCACCCCTGGCTAGGGACACCATCCCTGCCCATCCTAATAGTCACTGATGGACCTATCATCCATGAATTTATCTAGCTCTTCTTTTAACCTTGTCATAGTCTTGGCCTTCACAACATCCTTTGGCAAAGAGTTCCACAAGTTGACTGTGCATTGTGTGAAGAAATACTTCTTTATGTTTGTTTTAAACCTGCTGTCTATTAAAAGGAATATGCCTGGAAAAGTAATCTGCAGCATTAAGTTTGCCAGGACTGTATATCAATGCAGTGTCAAATTCATAGTTTCAAGATCTTCAACACAAATTGGACTACCTAGATAGAAGAAGGCATCATTAAACATGTATTGCAAAGTCTTATCATTGGTAACAGTATGCTGATGTCCATACAGGCAGAAGTGGAAGTCCAGACTTCTCCAGCTGACAGCAAGCATTTCTATTTCAATTTGTGAATCATATTTGACTAGTCACAGAGTTTTTCTGGCATATGTCTGAAAATCAAGCTGAGTCATAACAGTGACACGTTCAATTGGGCTATAAGAGGCCCTTAATCTGTTCTAATTTTACATTCCTCATTCAGATTCAGGGCCAACTCTACAACAGAAGTAGAACAAAGAGTCTGCCACTGCAGAATATGGAATGATGGTTCTTTCCCAGTTTGTCTAAGGAAGAAAAAAGCCTGAGAGCCGTTGCTGTTCCGAATATCAATATTATCACCCTTCGTTTTGCAAGGCAGAAAATACAGCACTGATCTATTTTATGTGCTTGTTAAATACTTTTTTAAAATATATGGCTGAATATGAGTTGAATTAAGGATGAGAAGCAAATTCAATCTCCACTTTGAAAAAAGAAGGCAGTTCATTAAAAAGTGCCTTAATGTTTTAATATGCACTGCTGCTTTAAAAGACTAAATTATACTAAATGTACTATTTTAAATTACTATGGGACAGGTTTGGGAGAACCATTAAAAAGCACTCTCAAATTCCAATTACTGAATACACACTTATGAAAAAACTGTTGCTCTCATGATATTTTTCTGTAATGGAATGGGCTTGGGCCTGCCTCTATAGAATTTTATGGAGAATAGGTCACACAGTACCCTCAATCCAGGAAATATCAGATGATCTTGCTCTCAATGGACTGAAGACATGCATTTCAATGATAAAGTGTATGCAATATGTTTTGTGAGCATTTATTCATGTCTGCTTCCCAAAGCAAAGGTGAGTTATTAAATTAAATTTGTCTCGATCAGAATGATCTGTGCATGTCTGAGTTGCAAATAAGTGTTAAGCAGATGAAATAATACTGACTTTATTGTTATCCTAGCAACTAATAATCTACTAGAACAAAATGAATTTCCAAGGCCATTTTACCAAACTAAAATTTGCCACCTAAGATTAGAATTCAGAAGATATTCCACAGAGAATGAGTTTCACATTATTGTCATTTACACCTTGAATATGATGCTTTAGATTTACTTCCGTTTGAGTGTTCCTGTAGTGGTGAATTAAAAGGTTGTAGAAACACAATAATGACCATTTCACAACAAGGCATTTAGGAACATGTTCCATGATGTGTTTGTGCAATCTGACACAACAGAGTCCCAATACCTGACCGGGGCAGCTAGGCACTTGAACAATAAAAATAAATAATAATTTGATGAAAATACCTGCCCATTTTTATTTACCTTAATCCCAACTTCAGGTTTCTTAAGTACCTTTCTATCCCCTCCATCTTTAGAAATAACACTAGTTTCTCCAACTCAATTATACTCTTCACTTCTAATATATTAGAATTATTATAATAGGTATTATTCCATATACTTATTACCCTTGGCATCAAATAGTTCTGCCTAAGCTCCCCATTATCTTTTTTAGTTCAGAAATTCTCATTTTTTAATCCTTTACTATTATGACAAATATACTTTCATCAGTTTTATAAATCTTTAATTTAAAGTTCTGTTAAGGCACTTCTAAAATCTCTTCTTTCCTATTTAAAATAAGACCAGTTCCTTCACCCCTTTTTTCATATCTGCGCTGTGTAAACAGCTTGCATAGAACTTCACACATGCTTGTGAACCTGAGATGGATGTGGTTCATTTTCTCTCTCTCTCCCTCTCTCTCTCACACACACACACACACGCGCGCGCACGCGCACGAAACTGGTGCCCTCCCTTCCACTGGGCTCCTTGGTGCAGGCCTCCCCTTCTCCTTCCCCATAAGGAGTTAATGGGGTGCACCCTCCAAGCAGGGTCTTCTTGAGTGCAGCCTATTATGCTGCCTCCTTCCCTTCTCACAAAGGTCTTTGTTAGTATATAGGCTTGTTTGCCAGCCTGAGATTGAATTTTGGGTTTGACGTTTTAATACTCACATCTAATACTAATATATGTAAAAAACAATGAACAAAGAGACTGTGTGTTGCATTTCTCACAACCAGATGGGGATACAGCAAAAGTGTTACTGGGCATGGTAGGAATGTAATATATAAGCACAGATTTGAAGATTGCCTCAACTCCTTATCTCAATGCAAGGTCAAGCAACCAGTTGGGAGGGGCAAGGGAGGATGGGCGGGGGGCGTAAAACACTAAAAGACCAGAGAAATACCTGCCCATGACCAGAGTACTAGCTCACTCCTTGCCCCTCCCATGGGATACAAAAAAGGTGGGACGAAGACCCCCCAAACAGAACATGACCATAAGTTGTAAAAGGTGCAACTAGGGGCATGTACTAAAGGTATATTTGGGCCTGCTAAGGAGGGGGAATGGGAGGTGGGAATGGGGAAGGGGGACACAGGGTAAAGACTCTGTGGTGTCAGAGCTCAGAAGGGGGATATGGGGTAAAGGCTCTTTGATGTCAAAGCTGGGAATGGAACACTGGGAAATAGACTCTTCAAGCGTGCAGAGCTATGGATGTGTTTGCTTGGAACTAACCCCAATGAACATTGAATTGCCAGCACTTTGGACCTCTGGTCTTCTGCTATCTGTCTGCGTGACAAGAACCAGGGGAGAAGGTGAAGGCAAAACCCTCAAACAGTCTTCTAAATGGGTACCATTCTCCTGTCCACCCTATAACAAAGTGGACTGCCCCTTTAAGGACTAGAGGGATAGGGCCAACAGGCTCTGTTCAGTTATCTGATACAGCTAGAAGGAGGTCAGTAATCCCTGTAAAGACCCAACAGAGCTCAGTTGGAGATGCTGGCTGCTGTGAGTCATCCTGGTGCACACTGAGAGGTCTCTGCATCCCTGCACCTATGTTTGTTGGGGAATAGCTCTGTTTTCTCTTCTGCTGCCTCATTTTCATCTCAGTTCTATAGGGTGACCACACATCCACATTCTTCACCATGTATAGGGTCATGGGTCTATCTCTTGCAGTCCAGAAAGGACTAACACCACACCCAGGTCTCTTTCAGGCTCTTCCCTCGGACACATTTATTAAGTTAAACAAGCAAAGTAATTCAAAAGAAAACTATTCCTCTGAACAACACAGGCTACAGGTGCCAGAGGTCTTTCACGCTGCAGCCCTTTCTCTCTTCCAGGGCCAGTCCTCTCCAACTGAGCATTCTCAGCCCTTCCTAGCTGGGTCTGATAATTGAACAGGGCTGTCTAGCTCCATGCCCCTTAGTCCTTAAATGGGACCTATCACCTTGTTATATACCCCTGTGCCATAATAGAAGTAATGAGATGCTCCTTCTTTAGTGACTCCTATGGGCTGGGACTTCATAATCTCTATTGTGGTACTAAGGAAAACCTGTTCCCTAGCAAAAGTTTATTACATTAAAAGAATCATTAAATCATTTCACACTTCCTAGGGAATCCCCATGGTTTGTAAAGTCACCTTGCTAAGGATTTGGGGCATCTCTCATAGTCTCTAGGTGACACTGAAGGAGTAGTACTGTATCCATTCTTCTGTTGCAATAAAAGGTGGTCATTTCACAAGCCCTATTCCTAAGTAGTTGTTTGGGACATGCATTACCTGTGTCATTTATGTTGCAATAATTCTGCCACAAATTGTAGAGTGGAAAAATACATAGACCTATAAATACTGATGCTAGAAATACAAATAACCCATATTTGTCCCCTCTGTGGCATGCACAAATTTCAGAAGTAGTAGCAAGAATTTCTTCAGTTGCCTGATCTCTAAATAAGGATCTGTAAGTCCAGATCAACTACAGTAAGACAACCGAGGGACTAAACCCTCTCTCAGATATTCCTGTGCATCTCTCTAAAACGACTCACAATTTTTTGAGAACCAACCCTCATTATGGGCTTGACCCAAAACTTGTGGAACTCAGTGGAAAGTCTACAATCGTGTGTGATGTGATTTGGATCAAGACTACATTCACATTTAATTTTTGATGTTACATTGCATCATATCAGGGCACCAAAACTGTAAGCACACATCACTCGGACAATACACCAGAATAGAATGGGATGACAAGGTCCCTATTGCAGCATACCATCACATTCTACTCTGATCAGCAGTGGCACAAATAGAAAAAAAATAAATACCAAAAAGAAAGAAGCACAAGTCAACTGAGGTTACTTAAATCATTTTTACACTGCTTGGAACACTTTTAACAGTTAAGGAGGCAGGGAGGAAGAGGAGCAGATAATGATCTTCCCAAAGAAGCCTGGCTTTGCATGTAGCTTCTCGTTTCCTACCACTTTTCTTCCTCTTTCCTGGATAATTTTAAATAAATCTAAGTCAGTGCTTTATCGATATTACTGAGTCTACTGAGAAGTGTGTGAAAAATATGTAAATTTAAACAGTAAATCTACAAACAAACAGGACAAGGAGAAGAAAGAAAGTATGCTGGATCAGCAGGATCTGAAATATATTAGAGGAAAGACATGCTGGTGGGCTCTCTGAATAAAAATTCTTACCTTCTTGCTTTTCTCCTCTGATCAATAAGTTCAAAGTAATTTCACCAGTCTATTAATTCACTTAATTAAACAATATTGAGCATCACTTCTAAAGTGAATGAGGCTGAAAATGGACTGTTGAGTCAAAGGACTAGATGAATGGGACAGACTTTATTCTGTCCATATTATTCACAACAATGATGAAGTTATATAGAAGGGTAGGAGGCTTTGAATGCTGAAATAAGGGAAATAATGTTTAGGTGGTAGGTCAGAAAGGAGATATTTTGGGAAACATGGATTCCCTTACTATTGTTGATCAATGAAATAAATGAGGAAACTAAAGTGAAAAAATATCACCAATTGCTTCACTGGTAAAGCTTATTCATGCCTCATTTGTTCTGTGTGAGACACCCATAAAAGGTTTACTTTAGAAAAACAGTTCTCTAAAGTTGGTAAATAATACAGTCCTGCCCTCATCACTGATCAGCCAATGATGTAATCTTTCTTGTGTTTCACTATCCAATTTTGTAGTCATTCAATATCATACTGAGTAACTTTAATGGATGGAGTTTCTGTGAAACCAATATAAACAATCCCTCCAGCTTAGAGAATGCTCCATTTCTTTTGCATGTGTATCCTTATTGTTTACATTGCTCCACGGTGTCATAAGGCTGCTGCCTCCACAATCAGCTGAAAGTAGTATCATGCCATCAGAGTATAATCAGTCACAGAGTTTGTGCTGATGTTGTAGTGTTGAGAGCTTTCTTGGATGGAGTTTCTATGCGACCAGAGAAAAGAAATGAAATTCTTCCTTTTCATGTTACATACGCAGTTCCAATTAAGCTGATCTTACTAAAATCGGTTATTCTTCTGTCACCTACTTACTCATAATACTATACTGAAAACACAATAATTTGTTATGCAGTACATATGTATTGCTTATTCCAGCTAAACTCAGAATGACACGAGACTCTGAGAGGATTTTTCTGGCAACTAATCATATTGCTGTTGTTTCTTTTCTCTTTTGTGTGCCATAATTTTCTAATAAAATTGAAGTTTGACAATACAGATTCATTTTCTGTAGTACAATGAGTGGAGAAACACTGCTTGCAGCATCCCATTTTACCAGAGAGAAGCTGGCTTTGAAATGTTCCATCAAACAGTGCGGCAACAAACCTAAATTCTACTGAGTGAGCAATACGATTAACTTTCAACAATTCTTCATTGTATGCGTTTGATAAAAAATCCTTAAAAATATATGGATTCCATGCAACATAATTCAGATAATACAATAAATATGTAACTGGGAACTGATCCTTTCATGATGCTGGCCTATTTTCTTTCATTTTTATATATACAACAAATATTTTCCTTGGTCAGCATTTTCATATCATTCACTCTGTACTGAATGATATAACCTTTAAAATTAATTTCATTTCAACGATCAAACTCTTTGATTTTATTCTACAAAAATTAAAAAGCTCAGAGACCTGGAAATGAAAGGCAAAGAACTTTTTCATCTCCTCTCAAATAATTAATGACAGTTATACAGCTCAGATCCTCATGAAGAAATAGGACAGTGTGTTAGTGCTATCTGTTTTAGAACAGGTTCAAAGAAATACTTCTCAAGTCATATTAAAAAGTATTGTATTTCTAAGAGATATGCACTTGGAATATTTAAGATGATACAGCAAAGACAAAGTTTGCTTTCCATGCTGCAGAAACCTTGTGGAAACTACATGTGTTCTGCTGGACCAGGTCCACACTGAATAAAATTTGAATTTTCTAAAGCAGTTCTACCATATAATAACTAAATACTTGGCGATGACCAAAAGCTGTTGTCACTTGATGGCTAATCAGTGGCATGTGTTAAAACTACTTGGTAGTCTCCATCCATTTCCTAATGAATAAGTGTCAACATAAAAAAGATGCCATTATAACTGGTACCCTTGTTGGCTGACTCAGCAGACAGAGAATATACTATCTCCCTCCGGGACAAAGCCAAGGAATATTAGTTAGACATTGTGGGGAATTTGTACTGCAATTTAATTTGTTCTGTGTGTTAATAATGTTGAAAACTGAATTCCTCTATCAATTTGGCAGCTTATATGAAAACTACATTTAAATAAGGGGGAAAGAAGACAATTTACTTTTTTGTACAGATTCAGTTTTTTCAAAAAATTCTTTGTCATTTTATGATTTTTCAATAATTGTTAGTTCTTTCGCCCCAGTGAAAATCATATGGTGACTCAGAGTTGTTAAAAAAAAAATCTATACCCAAGAATACCACAAGATTTTAGTTATTACTTGTCTTAAGAGCACTGAAAATGTTTAAGAAGGGTTTCTTTAAGATTATCAAAACATTTTCTTATATAAAAATGTAGAGGACCAAAAGGGTACTGGCTCTTTAAGACCAGAGGGGTTTGTGAGAGAGGCCATTTATCCCATTCCACATGTCCAGGGAGGCAGACAAAGGCAATAACTGGAAGAGAGGAAGATGATCCTGGGGAACATTTGGTGTGTGTGAGAGGGAATGTACAGGGCCATCCCGTACCAAATTCTTTAAAGGCCCCAGGAGCTTTGCTGAGTGGGTGGGGTAAGGCTTCCCTCTCCCCCAGATAGAGCAGACAGGTGCTTGGGATTATTAGATTCACCTAGAGAACATCAAGAGATGGATTAGGGACTGGGCGGGTGACTCAAAATGAGACTCCCAGCCCAGTCAAGGAGGAAGAAATCAGCAAGAGGACTTTGAAACCCCTAAACCTAAGGAGAGACTTTACAGGCCAAGGAGACCAGGATTTGAAGTACAGGTCCTAGAAGGAGTGCTGAGAAACCCTAAAATTGGGTGGGGGGGGAAGGGGATCTTTGGAGAGCCAGATGGTATTAAATACATAAGACCCCAAGTAAACACTCAGAGTGTGTATAAGTTATTTTTGGAACCTCAAAGGGAAACTGAAACAGTGCCACCTTAGGTTACAAGGGTGCACCTGGGATGGCACCTGGGTACAAAGACTATTGATGAAAAGTGTCAAGACAAGAAAAATTTTAATAAATATTATTATTAAGACCACTTTCAACATTCTAAACTGGCAAAATTCATACACTTATAGTATATGCTGTAGGATCATGGCAGGCACCATGGCTTAGCTGGTTAAAGCATCTGCCTTGTAAACAGGAGATTGTGGGTTCATTTCCCAGGAGTGCCTTGGTGTATAATTTTGGGGGAAGGGATAGCTCAGTGGTTTGAGCATTAGCCTGCTAAACCCAGGGTTGTGAGTTCAATACTTGAGGGGGCCATTTAGAGATCTGGGGCAAAAATCTGTCTGGGGATTAGTCCTGCTTTGAGCAGGGAGTTGGACTAAATGACCTTCTGAGGTCCCTTCCAACCCTGATATCCTATGATTCTATAGATATTTCTATACCAGATCAAGCCAATGGTCCAGCTAGCATGTCTCCAACAACTGCCAATGCTGGATGCTTCAAAGGAAACGTTAAAATCTCCATGATGCCTTTCACAGTGAAATACTATACCCTGCAGACATTCCTTCCTGGTCTTATTTGAGGCCAGATTCTGATTCTCTTGTTCCCACTGAGTAGTACCTTACTCAACATGTAGTCCCACTGAAGTCAATGGGTCTACCTGTGGAGTAAGGTGTGATGCTGTATGGGCAGCCTGGAGGTCAGTCACAGAGGTCATGGAAAGTCATTGAATCCATGACTTCCGCAATCTCTGTGACAGACACAGAGCCCTAAACACAAGCTACCAAAGACATGCACTGGGCCGGGGGGAAAAAAAAAGAAGCTCCAGGAAAAGAATCTGAAAGAACTATATGTAATTAGCCTACAAAATATATTTAAGCAACATGATACTGGTAACTGTTTAAGTATTGCAAGTCACAAAGCAAAAACTGGAAGAAAAGCTCTTTACACAGGACACTAGTATTAAAACAGGTACTAATGGAATTAATTGAAAGAATGAATCTAGCTTATCTAATAGCATAGCATCTTGACATTAAGATCAACAAAAGTGTGGAACAATTTGCCTAATGAGGCAATAAAAGCACATTACTAAGCATCTTTAAGCAGATGTTAAATGTAAGAAAATAGAATAAGGCTCCCTATCCTTGATGGAGGGGGCAAAAAATGATGATACAAGAGGCCCCCCTCCAAAACTCATCATCTGATACTATGATGAGTATTACTGAAGTACCTTATTCATTTGTTTAAAAAAGGAAAGTTATTAAGCACTTTTTCCACTGTTCAGCCTTGAAGGGTAGTTTAAATTAGGGTTTTTTTTTAAATCTTGAGTTAATTGATTGCCAGTTAACTTGAGTTAGCTAACATGTTGGCACATGCTAACTCAGTAAACAAGATTTTTAGTTTTACTGCCACAAATATAAAGGAATTTCAAAGTCATATGCGAGACTAGTCACAAGAACTGAGGGCAAGGCCTGGTACCAACAGTGAAAGGAAAGAGAAAAAGAGAGTGACTTATTCAGCCACCTGGGGATTCCCCACTGTAAAGGAAGCATAAATGCTATAAAGCCAGCTCTGTACTACCAATCCCTTCTGGTCTTGGCAAAGTGCACAGCTGCAGTAGAAGAGGTATGGCCAGAGCAAAAGTGCCCTCTGGTAATATCTGGCTGCTGGAATGGTCCCTTGGGAGCTGCTGAAGCTGGGTGATAATTAGAGCAGCCCTGAGGCAGCTCTAACTTGTGACACAGCCAAACAACCCCAGGATAGGGCATGTGTGTGTTTAAGTGGGCACCTTTGCCCAACCTCATTCCTTGCTACCTGAAAAATGCATGTTGAAATTGCACCTGGATTCATCCAGACAGGAAACAAAAATATGTAATTTATCTGACCATCACAATTATCAACACAGCTCTGATTTCAAATGTATGCCACCAGCCTATAGTTCAAAAAGAACACCAGAAATGTATTAACTGAATACATTTCAACAAAGAAATTCAGGGAAATAACCTCAAAATATTCTGGAAGAAGAATTTTCTCATATTTAACAGTAACCAATAAACTGGAAACAATGGCAGTTTTATAGTAACTTATAATGTTTCACATAATCAGCTAGGGAATATAAAATAATGCAACTTAAAAATGTCACTGTAGGGGGTCTATATTTATTTCCTCTCAGTGGCTCCATATCAAATTTGTTCAGTTTACAGGATTTTTTTCTAACTGCCAATTTCACCTAGTATCTGCATTGCATTTGGTCTCATGTACTTTCACCAATAAGAGACTTTTCAATTGTAACTGGGTTGCAAATTCTGTTGGTGATGTATGATTAAGAGGAGAAGCCAGCTCACTCTCCCACACCAGTGATTGTATTAGCTCTGCACAGTAGGAGAAGTAAAAAGTGATTACAAACTTTCTTGTGAAAAAATTAAACATACGTGACCTGATACACATACATGAAAAAAGTATGTTGCATCAGAAGGTGCCATTTGCAGTCACTTCTCTGATCAGTCATACTGAATTAGTGCAGATTCTACTCACCACTGTTAAATGTTGCAATAGGTATACCACATCAATCATGTCTGCCAGAATCAGAAGTCTAGTGACAGCAGCCAGAAGGAATCGTGCTGCTTGAACAACAGCTTTCCTTTTAGGCAGATAACAGGGATCATTGGTAAATTCCCTTGCTGATGCACTTAAAGCTTCACCTGCAAAATAAATCCACAAATTCTCTTAGGTTACATTCCAAAGCTACAAATGTTAGGGAACATAATTTAACTGGATCAATTATTTGGTATATTGAAAATGTTGTCAGGTGAACTGGCATGTTATTAATGCCTTACAAAGAGGATCATAGACAGTTGTCTCAGCTAACCCAGATCAAGCACAGGTGTTCTGTATGATGGGTGATACTTACCTGGCTTTGCAGTGCTGTGGAAGAAATGTACTGTGACGGGTTGGATCACAGAAACCCTCTTGGGAGCTGCCACCTGATGTGCCAAGACTACTTCTACCCTTGCTTTCCCTGCCAGCTTGGGACCTCAGCACCCTGTCTTGCTGAGCCAGACATGCCTGTCCTCTCCAACAAAGACCCAGGGTCTGAATTACTTGCCCCAAAGCTGCAGGTTTACCTGAAAGCAGCTAACAGAAGTGTTCCTGTCTTTAACACTCAGATGCCCAACTCTCAATGGGGTTTAAACCCAAATAAATCCGTTTTACCCTGTATAAAGCTTATGCAGGGTAAACTTATAAATTGTTCGCCCTCTATAACACTGATAGAAAGATATGCACAGCTGTTTGCTTCCCCAGATATTAATACATACTCTGGGTCAATTACTAAGTAAAAAGTGATTTTATTAAATACAGAAAGTAGGATTTAAGTGGCTCCAAGTAGTAACAGACAGAATAAAGTAAGTCACCAAGCAAAATAAAATAAAATGGTCAAATCTATGTCTAATCAAACTGAATACAGATAATCTCACCCTCAGAGATGCTTCAGTAAGTTTTTTCCTTAGACTGGACATCTTCCAGGCCTGGGCACAATTCTTTCCCCTGGTACAGCTCTTGTTCCAGCTCAGGTGGTAGCTAGGGAATTCTTCATGATGGCTCCTCTCTCCCCTTTGTTCTGTTCCACCCCTTTACATATCTTTTGCATAAGGCAAGAATCCTATGTCCCTCTCTGTGTTTCCACCTCCCATCCTTCTCAATGGAAAGACACCAGATTAAAGACGGATTCCAGTTCAGGTGACATGATCACATGTCACTGCAAGACTTCATTGCCCACTTACCAACACACATGTATATAGGAAGACTTACAGGTAAAACACACCAATTTGCAGACAATTGTTCTGGTTAATGGGAGTCATTAAGATTCCAAACCACCATTAATGGCCCACATTTTGCATAATTACAATAGGCCCTCAGAGTTATATTTCATATTTCTAGTTTCAGATACAAGAGTGGTACATTTATACAAATAGGATGATCATACTCAGTAGAGTACAAGCTTTGTAATGATACCTTATCAGAGACCTTTTGCATGAAGCATATTCCAGTTACATTATATTCACTTATTAGCATATTTTTATAAAATCATATAGACTGCAATGTTACAATGTTCCATGGAGATGTTTTAAATACCTATGAGAGAGCAGGTTCCCTCACAGAACACCACTGTAATCTAAGGGAAAAAGCACTGGAAGCCAAAAGGCCATGAGTTCTAAGTTTCTCTCTTCTACTTACTGCTGTTCATATTTGTGCACTTTGAAATCCTTACTGCTGATCAATGGCTCATACCCTGATCATGGGGGGGGCTGAATTTTCATACACTCAGGTCACACTGCCTCTTAGACAGAATGTGCCAGATCTATGTATTGTAATCACTGCTTTCGCCATTAGACCACACTCCCCTCCAACAGCAGGAACAGAACCCAGGAATCTGGAAGGCCAACATTTTTCTGCTCTATAGAAAGTTATTGCATAATCCATGGGTAAAGTGTGGGTCACATTCTCCTCTAGGAGCTGGTCCACAGAAGATGAGACACCTTTAGTTTAAGTGGGAAAGATCTGTGCAGAGAATTTGAAGATCCTGACTTAAAATCCCACTATCAAACATATGCAGGAAATCTCTTATATTTGCAAATAATGGAATTATTGTTTTTTTAGTTTTCTGCTTAAACAACTGTTATTTTAAATTGACACATGCATCAATCAAATCAAATGTGTGCAAACTACAAACTCAATCATACATTATCTAGATAACCAAAACTATCATCTAACCTAATGCCAGTCATAACCCCCTCCATAACAGCACCATTCACTGTGTACCAATCCTGATGAAATAGGTCAGCCTGCTCCTGGTTTAATTAGCCCTGCCCTACTACACCTGTGCTGGTTATAAGACTTAAAAAGGGAGGAAGCCCAGCAGTTTGGGGCTGGTGATGCAGAAGAGCAGTTAAACTGGAGAGAAGAGCTAGTTCCCATGGCAGGTCCCTGGAACAAGGAGCCAAGGTCAAGGGAGGCAGACCTGGGGCTAGTGTTCCACCAAGACAACAGGGAACTGAAGAGCGGCCAAGGAGGGGTGGAAGACCATTGTGTTTTAGTGGAACCTGGACTTCCAGGAGGGAAAAGCCTGGAAAAACAGTAACATATTAAGAGTGAAGAGAATCTGCTCAACATTTTAGTTGTCTATACACAAATCCAAGGAGCATGACGTATAAAAGCAGGAAGCTGGAAGCATTAGTACATAACCTTAATTATTACTTAATGGCATCACTGAGACTTGGTAAGATAAGTCTCCTGGCTGGAATACTGGTATAAAAGGGATAGTTTATTTTAGTTCAGGAAGAACAGGAAGGGGAAAAAGGGAGTTGATGTTGCATTGTACATCAAGAATATATACACTTGTTCTGAGGTCCAGAAAATAAAACACAAACCAGATGACAGTCTTTGGGTGAAAGTAGGAGGTGTGGGGGCCAGAGGCCTCCTAGCGGGCAGCTGAATGGACACTAGCAAGGCTCTAGCCTCCTCCCCTTTTGATCACCCTTCCCTTGTGTGTTAACAAGGGGGCAGGGCTGGCCCAAGAGAGAAGGGCTTATAGACAGGCACTAAGCAACCAAGGGGAGCTAGTAAACAGAAGAGTGTGAGAGGGAGGCTTTAGGAGGGAGAAAGTATAAAAATCAGCATGGTTCAAAAAGCCCACAGAGCCAGTGACAACACTGCTCTTTGCTCCACCTCCTGTGCCTATATCCAGACTGGGAACCCAACCATGGATGCCTTTACCCAGGTCCTGCTGTGGATTTGCAGAGACTGTGGCCTTCATTTCCCTGCTACATCCAGTGGGAAAGGTGCCTTCTCGTAGAATTTCTCAGGAAGCAGGTGAGAGCTACAGGAGGTGGTGGCTAGAGTGAGGAGCATCCATGCACATGAGGAATTAACTGAAAATATGCATACGGTGCTCTCCAAGGTTGAGGAAGAAATCTATTTGGAAAGGACTGCAGTAGTGCCACCATGAGAGGAGGAAACGGCTCCTTCGCAGGGAGGAGGCTGGCTGCTGGTTACTTCTGGCAGCAGACACCACTCAATCCCTGATCCCAAAACTGCTCCAAATTAAATGAGAGTCAGCAATATAATATGTTGCAAAAAAACCCACCCAAACATCATTATGGGATGTATTAGCAGGAATGTTGTAAGTAAGACATGAGAACTAATTTTTCCACTCTACATAACACTGGTGAGTCCTCACCTGGGGTACTGAGTCCAGTTTTTGGCACCATGATTTAGGAAAGACATGAACAAATTGGAGAGAGAGTCCAGAGAACAGCAACAATAGTGAGAAAAGGTTTAGAAAACCTGACCTATGAAAAAAGGTTAAAAACCTGGTCATGTTTAGTATTGAGAAAAGAAGACTGAGGAAGGACCTAATAACAGTCTTCAAAAATGTTAAGGACTGTTATAAAGAGGATGTGATCAATAATTCTCCATGTCCACTGAAGATAGGGTGAGAAGTAATGGGCTTAATATTTAGGAAGAGAGATTTAAGTTAGAGTTTTTCCTAATATCTACCTATGAATATAATAAGGCTCTGAAATACTATTCCAAGTAAGGTTGTGGAATCCCCCTCATTGAAGCTTTTTAAGAATAGATTGGACAGGCACCTGTTAGGGATGGTCTAGATATACTTAGTCCTGCATCAGTGCAGGGGGCTGGACCAAATGACTTCTCAAGGTCCTTCTGGCGATTCTATAAGAACTGTGAGTTGAGCCCAAGAGGGGAAGGCTTTTTATGCTAACTTGGAACAATTGTTGAAGGTGGCGTTTATTTTGGGCTGTTGTGTACCGTGGAAGAGGACTGAACTTTTATGTGGCCTGGCTAAGACCCAGATGGAGGTAACCAACAGAAGGAGGTGACCAAGGGAAAGATCCAGCAGGTCCACATCCATTCACAAGGAAACACTGTCCTGTGAGTTGCTTCTGTGCACATGGGGCTTATTCTGGGGCAGGATCCTAGGACACTCTGTTCACGTAAAACCTCGTTTTGCTGAAGCTTTTGAATGTATCTGAAACCTTTCAAGAAAAAGTATTGGGGTTTTATTATACTACTAAGATAACATACTTGTGAGCTACTATGCATACAAACTGAGCAATGTAAGTGTAAGGAATAAAATCCCAGGATACAGGAAAATATTGGACTGGTGTGTGTTATTACATCAGTCAATGGAACTTTAGTACTTCCTCTGCTCAGTATTACATCATTATGAGCTACCTTGTGCATTTAATACGCAGCCCTGTGGATAGGATGACGAGGCAGTAGCCAGGTTGCTGTGGGAGTCTCAGCATGAATTTCAGGCAACTCGGCCTACTGCAGAAAGAGTTTGCCACCTTTTTTCAAGGCAAAGCATACGTCTCCCTCCATTCCTAACCGTATCTAGTAGATGGGTCCGTGGCCTTGCTCTCACACCCTGTTGCCTTGAGGAAGACTAGCACTGCAAGAACATAGGAAAGCATAGTGCCTGTGCTCTCCAGCCTTTCAGACTCAGTCAGACACAATGATTTAATCTACAATGGCATTTTTCTTAAATTTCTCCCAATTTGCGCTGCCATTAGTGTAGCTCTAGGAGTAGGAGCAACAATAAAAGCACTAAAAAATAAGTCCATTATAGCTTTATCACTGTCATCCTTACCCATTCTGAGCAGATTTGATGGAATAGTGGCAAAAATGCCAGCAATCAGTTTACACTAGCGCTTCCACCTTTGCTATCACAAGTTATTTTAGCAGTAATGCAGCACTGGGAAAACTTAAGAAAAATGCCAACATGGAAATGTCTAATCTCACATTCTGTAGCTGAACTGGAAAATCCTTGCTGTAGAAGGTCAGAGGGTTATAACATTCTGCCCACTAAAATGCTCTACATCAGCAGAAGCTAAAGCCAGATCTGAAATCCTAAAATTAATAGTTTTGCTATACCATTAAAGGTAAGTGTAGCCTATTAAGAGAATACAAATACTTGAAGGAAATTCTTGATGTGTCAAATTACTGTTTATTTTAAAGATGCCTTTAGAAATACTGGCTAGTCTTAAGTGTAAACAAGCTGGTACTTTAAATATCTGTGATCTCGTTCTATAACATGCCAAGAGTGCTAATAATATTAATTTAACCATGAGAATACAAGAATCAGTGTCTGTTCCCTACTGACATTTGGAATCCTGGGTAGAGGAGAATCTTTGAGATTCCTAGTGTTTAGAGTTATGTTCTATCTTCTTTCCTTATGCAAGAAGCACACTGATATCTGGTAGGAAGATTCAGCTAGTCTACCAGTTCAGTGTATCCCAACTCACTAATGTCATTACCTGTATCTAAAAATGTGTTATGTAAGTTAATAGAAAACCAATAAACAGACTGATCATTTTTATTGTGTGGTGTAAATACAGAGGACAAATTCAAAACTGATAATTTCCAATAGGTTTATAAAGTGCATCTGCCAGTCAGGCCTAAAGTTACCCCATCCTAGACAAAGGAATGTGGTTCTGCCACATGGAAGGTATTTCCAAGATACATTGAGACAAGAGGAATAAAATTTACACAGAAAGTAAACAAAACCATCAAGTCAACAAGGGGAGGAGATAACCACTCAGCATCACAGCAGAGGGAAGAAAGTGCAGGAAACAGATGAATCTGCATTTTAGCAAACACCAGCAGGAAAAGAAACCAGTAGACTCTATGTAGCCTTCCCCACACTTGAATGAAATTTACTCTGGGGGATAATCTTCAAAAGAATCCATTTGATAGGTTCAGTGGACTATAAAAGAAGACAGCCAGTTATCTTTCACCTCAGAAGACAAAGTAACCAAGTACTTTATGGAGATCCTGGCCAGAGGGGTTGGTCAGGCATCTTGCTGGAAGGTAGCATAATGAGAATCTTACCTTGAACCAAGAGTATAGTTTTGTTAAGTCTTAGCCTCTAGAAAGTGTTTTTCACTTTATGTGCTTGTAACCATTTCTAACTCTATCCGCTATACTAGAACTCAATTCAGATCCTATTTCCTTTAGTCAGAAAACTTGTTTTACTTTTGATCTAAACCAATCCAGTTCTGTGTTTGATTTAAAGTGAATGTTAACTCAATCAATGTGGCAAGCTGCTGGGTATTGTTCCTTTAAAAGAACAAATGAATTTAATATCTTTGATAGGCCCGGGAGAGGGCTGAACATTGCAGAACACGTGGTTTTGGGAAAATTCAGGACTGGGGTATGTTGGGGTCATCTTGTCAGGTGTAACTAAGGGGCCAGAGCGTGGCAATAGTGTAACAAGCAGGCTGTTGGAATCCGGATTGCAGAATCAGAGCTGCTTAATACACAGGCACACAGTACATGCTTGTATGGCGGCTGGAAGCATGCTGACAAGAGCTGCAGCAGAGTATTTTGAGGCACTCAGAGTTACAGGGCAGGCTGGAGGACACCCCAAAACATGACACATGCAACGAGGGCCCATGAGTGCATATAATAAAGAATGACAGCATATTTATAGAAATACAGGCTGTGTTCCTCTAATCACTTATGTAAATAAATAGTCCTTTTTCCTATCATCAGAATTAATGGTTTGAGTAAGCAGTACTTATGTGAGTAAGGATTTGCAGGACTAAGTCCATATGGGAGCCAATTTTACAAGGGGACAAAACTGCTGTTGACTTCACTAGAAGTTTCACCTGGGAAGGGACTGAGCAAGAGCTACAGCAGTAAGCCAAATATGTGCTAACATGCTCCATGCCAACACTTAAAAAGTTACTGGCCTGATTTTCAGAAGTGTTCAGCATCCAGCCAATGGGAGGTACAGGTACTCAGCATCTTTGAAAATCACATCTTTGAAAATTTGCTCTTGAATTATACTATTTTGTGCTTGGATTAAAAGGTCAGAATTTCCTTGGAGTATATGTAAAGAGAAAAAAGTCACTAGGAATCATTTCTCTCCCTTTATTACTGTATTTTATAAGCTGATATTTTAAGATGATTCATATTTCAATATATTATTCAATATTTATCTTAGCTTCAAAATATCTTTTCTAATTAGAAATACCTTGAAGATAATACATTTGACATTACACAGAATTTGCCATCTCTTCTTTACCACTATCAATAAAATGAAACCCTTTATCATTTAAAAATAGGGAAAAAAAATTCTTCACTTAGGGACCAGTTCTGTAGAGAACAAGTGTTCATTAAAGTTGTATATTATAAATGGAAAGTGAAGCTTGCTTATAGTTAGGGCCCTACGCCCTACCAAACTCATGGTCCACTTTGGTCAATTTCACAGTCTTAGGATTTCAAAAACCCTACATTTCATGATTTCATCTATTTAAATCTGAAATGTCATGGTGTTGTGATTGTAGGGGTCCTGGAGTTGGAGGGGGTCACAAGATTATTGTAGGGGGGTAGCCCTTACTTCTGCACTGCTGCTGGTGGGGCACTTCCTTTAGAGCTGAGCGCTCAGCCAACAGCCACCCTTCTCCAGCCACCCATCTCTGAAGGCAGTGCAGAAGTAAGGATGGCAATACCATGAGCCCCTAAAAATAACCTTGCAACCCCCTGTAATTCCCTTTTGGGTCAGGACCCCCAATTTGAGAAACACTGGTCTCCCCTATTAAATCAGTATAGTGTAGGGTAAAAGCACACAAGACCAGATTTCATGAGGGGAGACTCAATTTCACAGTCTGTAATGCGTTTTTCATGGCTGTGAATTTGATAGGGCCCTACTTATTGTTAGTTTTAATTCTAGGGTGAAGTTCAGTTCAGCATGAAATTCAGCCCTATGTATTGAACTAAAATCTTTCTACCTGTACAAAAATTTGTCTCATTTTAAAATGTGTTCTCATTGTTCTCCAGTTACATATTTAACATACATATTCAAATAAAAAATAACCACACTAATTTCTGATGTGGTTTTGGTATCTGCAACCTCAAGAACTACCAGAGCAAAAAACCCAGGGGTACCATATTTTCAGATGATAAAAAGAATTACAGTAGAACCTCAGAATTACGAACTAACCAGTTAACCACACACCTCATTTGGAACCAGAAGTACACAATCAGGCAGCAGCAGGGGAAAAAAAGCAAATACAGTACAGTACTGTGTTAAACTTAAACTATTAAAAAAATATAAAAGGAAAGCAGCATTTTTCTTCTCCATTAGTAAAGTTTCAAAGCTGTATTAAGTCAACGTTCCATATAAACTTTTGAAAGAACAACCAGAATGTTTTTTTCAGAGTTACAAACAACCTCCTTTCCCAAGGTGTTCGTAACTGAGGTTCTACTGTAAATCTGTACTTCTACCAGTTGGTGAAATACTGTATCCCAGCTATTCAAATCAAGTCAGAAAAGTAGTGCTTCTCATAATCTGTAAGAAATACTTCTCCAGACCAGTAGTAATGCTTTCTGGACTGATGATTGTTTCCAAGCATCAGATCTAGACCAATGATCAGAAAAAAGGAAAAGGTAGAAAACCTGTTCACATATGCATTTATAGATATATTCATTAGAACTGATTGCTGCAAAATGTGGATGATAATAGTTAAATCCTAATTCTTTTTTTTATGATGTTTTAGTACAGTAACTCTAGAAACTCAAGGTGAATTCATAAGGAAATACTATGCATTAAAATCCCAGTGCACTGTAAACTAAACCCTTCTCATTCCATTTGTCTTGTGACTTCAGATAGAAAAAACCTTTTGAAATTCTGAGAATGAGTAGTTTAAATGAATAACCCGACGTGCTGTCTGCATTTTATTTTCATTCTATTTAACTGCTGCCCATTCACCTTGCCAATTACTGATGTTGAATATAATAAGTTTGACATTTTCTCTTTCAGGAGGTAAAAATACAAGTTAACATTACATCTTTATGTATTCATAATGTTTACACTATGTTAATTCATGCCATTACAACAGTCATAGTTTAACACATTTGCACAAATACAGGAAACTGGTACATGCAGCATTTTAATACAATAGTAAAGTATAACAATACAGATTTATGGTCCAATTAAAATAAAAGGTTTGAATTTTAAACAGCTACCCACCTGGGTCTCCAAGGATTCATCCCCAAGTGAGGGTGCAAACTACTGACAGAAATGAACATACATTTAGGGGCTTCTAAAAAAATGTTTTAAGTGTTTATGTCGAGGGGGGGAATAGTATGCAGTATAATGACTTGTTATACATTCACTTGTGAGGATGGCACTGGACCAGATTCACCTATATGCTTTGTGCCACTCCAGCAAAGCAAAGCAGTCATAAACTCAGCTTAACTGGCAGGTTAAAGTAGGTTTACAGCTGCTTTACATTATCAAAGCAGCCACAGAGTAGCTGTGAATCTAGCCCATTATATTTAAATAATGTATAAATGTTCTGTTAAATATTACACTGATATAAAGGAGAGGCAAGTCACTACCCTGGGTCTGGTTTTCCAGTGACTTGCATCTCCCATGCCAAGCAACTGCTGCAGCTTTGAAGAGCTGTTATTGAGAGCGAATAGGTTTAGTGGAGCACAACAGAGAATTTAGGGAACAGATAAGGGGGAGAGAGAAAAGTTGATGTACGGAGGCAAGTGGGAGAGAGAGAGAGAGACAAAATTGGTTGGAAAGGGGGAAATAATTGTGTTTGGTGGAAGAGGATGTATGATTAGTCAAGGATGACTGGTGAGTCAGTGGATTAATGACTGAGTGGGGGTAAGTAGTGGTTGAGTGGGTCAGGGAATGAGTTAGGGAGGTGTTAGAATGTCTGAATGAGCTGACGTAGGGAGAAGGGAAATCGTTGCAATATTTTGCTAAAATTTCCTAGGCTTGACACCCACAAACAGCTCCCCAAATCCCTCTCACACAGAGAATGGGTTTGTTTCCCCCATCACTCAGAATAGCTCAGCCTGACATGCAAACGACTTGTCCAGCCTTGAGGTTATACACATAAGACCAGGTACTCGGTGGGCTGAATAGGAACCTAAACCATTATTTTGTTGGAAAATTCAAGAGATTTTCCTAAGGGTAACAGAACTGAAACTGGAAGACCAATGATTTGAAATGCCCTTTGTCTTTTTAACTTAATGCTGTTTGTAAAATGTGCTAAATTACATGAATTTAGTTAAATACCTCTGCTTCCAATTTACATGTAACAGTTAATCACTGCACAGAATTTTAGCAACCACAGTGCTTTGATGAAATATGGTATAAAACCAGGTTTGTAATTCATTCCTTATTCATTTCCAGGAGTTTTGTTTTTTTTAATCTCTACTCAGGTGTGAGTCAGAGGTAGACAACTCCTTATAATACACAGAATATGATTGCAGTGATTCCAGCCAGGCTTTAAAAAGTGAATGATGCTAGTATTTTCTCAACAGGAATCCAACTTGATGGTGAAGCTAGACTGTGACCCTGACAATACCACCATGTCACAATGTCTGGAATGGTTCACGACTGAGTGCCAATCTCAGAGCAGACTGTCGAAAAGCAAGGCTGACATCCCAAACCAGCTGTATGTTCCATAATTAGAATTCACCAAACCAGTAACAAATATGAGCTCCTGGATCACAACAACAATCTTACTATGGAGTTAGTTGCCTTGGGCTCTTCAGTCTACCTAGTAATCCAGGCAAGCTGAACTAAGTGATAAACAGTCACTTACAAAGATCACAAAATATTCAGATTGCTCCCAGTCTCAAGAGACCAGTCATTTACCCGAGGTCAATTTGTACTTTAGATCTCACACCAAAGACAACACTTGTAAGCCAATCCTATAGTAAAACTAACTAAGGATTTATTAACTGAGGAGCAGGGCGGAAATGAGAGTTATTTACTGGTTAAAGCTGGCAACATATGCACACAAATGAGTTACAGTGTATGATTCCAAAAAGGTGATAGAGTTGTAGTAATTTGTCAGTACTGAAGAACTTCTAGGGCTAAGCCAGGTTGACCCTGGTGATCTCAGCTTTTGTTTCCTAGCTCCCTCCCTGTGAGTGTCCAAACAGCAAAGAGATTTATTTTCATGTCAGCTATCTTTATTGCCTTCTTCCAGAATTCAAGCCGATGGGACGAGCTGTCTCACATGTAGCACCTTTATGGGTGTAAGAGGACCATCAACCCAATCTTTGTATCACATTGTTTGATGATGGCCCACTTAATTTTGATAGTCTTTCTTTATGGATGGGGGAAGCACTCTTTCGACCTGGGCTGACAGGTTCAGAACAGGCATTTTTACAGTTACAAAGTAAACCTTACATATTATCTTATAGCATGGGATACAGATGTTACAAATAAGATTAATGCATGCAGCAACTGACAAGCATTTTATAGAGACTAAACCAGGGGTCAGCAACCTTTCAGAAGTGGTGTGCCGAGTCTTCATTTATTCACTCTAAGGTTTCGCATGCCAATAATACACATTAATGTTTTTAGAAGGCCTCTTTCTATAAGTCTATAATATATAACTAAACTATTGTTGTATGTAAAGTAAATAAGGTTTTAAATATGTTTAAGAAGCTTCATTTAAAATTAAATTAAAATGCAGAGCCCCCGGGACCGGTGGCCAGGACCCAGGTAGTCAGTGAGTGACTGAAAATCCGCTTGCGTGCCGCCTTCGACACCCGTGCCATAGGTTGCCTATCCCTAGACTAAAGATTTTAACACATCCCTGCAAGTCTAATACCTATCTTGAACAATACTAACATACAGGTGAGCTGGTTTGGTTTCCAGCTATGAATCTGTCAGTGCTCACCTGATGCTTACAGCCTGGGCAAGAACTGGCACCTGGTCTGCCAGCATCACAAGCCACATGGACTTTTATCCATATTGAATCAAACCACTGACATGACAGTGAATGCATGAGTGCAGGCAGGTTCAAAAGCACCTAAAATATGTTACAATAGCTTAAGTGGCGTAACCAGCATCCTAGAGGCTTACAGGAATAGTTCAAAGGGAGAGTTATTGGACCTAGATTGAGAGGGCCAAGAGGAATGGCTATAGAATGGAAGAGGAGCCAGAAATAGAAGGTATGTGAGGCAAGGAAAGGAGATATGAGCAAGTAAAACAAGTAGTAGGAAGGACACCACACACACACAAAAGCTATCCCACATACAAGGTGTTAAAAACTGTCCTAAAATGCAACAAGCAGCCAACAGCACCACACAATATCACCTCACTCCTGCTTCACCATAATATGCCATAAAGATGGAGCAACTGTTATTTCTCACTGCTTCCAATTGTCACCAACGAGAATGACTGCCAGCACAGAGACAAGGATGACAATACCAAGATATCTGTAAATGTATGTGTGAACTTACACTAGGTGGGTCAGTAACAGAAGAACTAGTGGTAAAAACACAGTCCAGCCAGGGGCAGTAGTAGCACCCTTACTAATCCCTACCCTAGAGTAAGGATGTCAAAAAAACAACATGGAAAGACCCCAGGAAACAAAGCAACCATGAGTCTACCACATCAGTGCACAACAATGTCTGAGTGCTTCCCAAGAGATAACCAAAAATCACATTAGGGCAGTGATCTAATACTCCTTCCGACAAGGCAGTCAAGACTAGAGGGGGTTTTCTTAGTTGTTTTAACCTGCTTCCTTCTCTATCTCCTCCATCTGTTCCTACTACTTCTCTCCTCTGCCGTCCTGTAGATGTATAGGTCGGCTCTGCAGCACCCCCTACTGGTCCTTGTTAGCTCAGCAGCACCTGTCCTCTGTTTCTTTTCTCCCCAGGCATTTTAACATACCACCAGGGCTAGAGTCACATAATAATCCTCTTCTCAGGACTAGTTTATTAGCACATAGTAATTATAAAAATGTCTTTTCCCATCCTCTCAGTGGGACAGACACAGTCTCTCTTCAGGAAAACACAGTCCATCTTCCCTCTGGTATTTTAAATTGCCCAGAACCAAAACATAAGCTTCATCCATCTTTCCTTTAGAGCCATAAGGATACTCAGGACTCTTTTCCTGGATTGCAGACTACCTAATTTTCAGGCTAGCTCCTTGAAGGTTTACTAGACTTCTTCTTTTAGAAGCTTCCCAGCTTTCTATAAGGCCTTCCACCTGTGATGAAGCTCCGGTGCCCTCCTTTTAATCAATCAAGTTAAGTTCAGGTGTAATGGCATCAATGCTCACTTAAGGGCCAGTCACCCCATAACACACCCCTTTTGCTTTCTCACTCTTTTTATTTTTTTGGTCACATCCTATTTTTAGGTACAGCTGTGGGGAAGTGAAGTTGAAGGCAGTGAATTTGTAGTTATTCGTCTCTCCACCCACAAGGAGTTCCAAACATTTGGTCCAGTTGCCAAGGAAGTCCTGTCATCCACTCATGAATTTCATACTTGATGTTGACAATTTTACAGTTCCTGAGGAACACAGTTGTCAAGGGACCTCATCATCTCAATGAGAAAGTTGCCCGCTGAGGTATGCGGGGCCAGTTACATGGAAGGCTTTGAACATTAGCACCAAGACCTTGAATTTGTCCTGGTATTCCCTGAGAAGGCAGTGTAATGAGCAAAGCACCAGGCTGATGGGCTCTTTATAGCTGGTCTTTCAGGTAGGTGGATTGCTGCAATCTGTACTAACTGAAGCTATTTTATTTTATATTTTTACATATATAGGCATAGTGAAGTGTGGTAGTCCAGCTTAGAGGTCATAAAGGTGTGGGCAGTTCCATATCTGATACAGTCTGGCTAATTGTGGATGGAGGAAAGCATGTTCACTTTTCCCATTCTTTGTGTCCAATAGCAGCAAGGTGTCTAGCAACACACCTATGCTGCACTACGGTGTGACAATCTGAGGCCTTTGGTGGAGGTTGAGATACTAGTTGATAGATCTTCAAAGTGTTTTTGCTTCCCACAAACATGTTCAATTTGCCCACATTTCAGTTTCAGTCAGTTAGAAAATGGTGCAAATGGAAAAAGATGGGGATCCCCTGCATAATACTGGCATTTGATACCATATAGGTTCCCACAGCAGCTACATGTAGAGGTTAAAAGATGTATACACCAGATGTCTGCTGCCACTCAGGCTTTCCAGCTGTATTCAGACACCTGTTTGTTCTGTTGCATGGCAATTATTTCAATCTTTCTCACTAGGAATCTCCACCTCCACTCTGCAAACTGCTGGTTGCCTAATGTGTAATCATAACTGTCACTTACACCTAATTGACACCTCCTGGGCCAAGTTTTTCATTACTTTCCTTACCTGCATGGGGGTGCCTGATCCAAAGTCCACTAGAGTCATTGGCATCTTTTTTTCCATTGACAGTCCTATCAACTTTGGATCAGGCCTTGGCTGTAGGAAAGGAGGTAAGAACAGAGATGGCTTTAAGCTATAATTATGCTCTGTGAATTCTGATCTGAGTGGGGGTCCATATGAGTTCAGGGTCCACTACTGCAGGAGCAGGGGGCCTGAGCTCTGTCTTATTTTGGGGGGCTTGTGAGGGAATAAATCATAAGCCACTGTCCCATTCCTTTGAGCAAATTTCTTTATGATACCATCTCCAGTTTTTCCTACAGCAATGAGTACTTCCTTTGAAATACCGTTTTTGAGTACAGTGAAATTGTTTCCTCGTGTATTTTCTTTGATAAGACACATTGTATAGGAAAATTAAAAATGTCAGATCCAGATTTTCTCATTTCTTTTCAAACAGTAACAGAACTATGCTATAGTTATTTCTAAGCGATTATGTTATTTATGACAAAGCTTATCTAAGAACCCACTTGTGACATGATAGCAGCTAAACACATGCGCCATCAACATGGCAATAGATGGAAATAATGCAGGCAACAGCTGTTGTCTTTGAGACCATATATAGCCTGTAAGTAATAGCAAGAAATACCAAACATTTTAGCTAAGCCTGAACAGCTCTGTTTGGAAAAAAATCATCACATATCCACAAGAGTCATTATCCTAGTGATAAACTACATTGTTGTTCTATTTTAAAAATAATTAAATATCAGCTGAAACCGAGTTTAAACGCAAACTGTAGTTTAATACTTACAATCTAAAATGTTTGTTAAAGAAAAAAGAGTAGCTCAATATGCACAAGTCAGTTTTTTTTCTCGAGTAATAATATACAGGACTCCAGAAGTGAGTCCAGCACCTCTATACTGGTCTTCACCAGTCAAAAGAAACCAGGGTCAGACTCATGTGTCATAATTCACAAATTCCTCAGCACTTACAGAACCTTATTGAGTGACATCAGCCAAAATGCAAGCAGATGAGAGACTACATTTGTACCTTCTTGCTGTTGGTCTGCAACCAAGGGACAGATAAATTAGCTCAGTCCAAATCCAAGTTATCCAGATAATTTTAAAATCCCAGTATGATCACCACATAGAAACTGAAGCTAGTTGCAGACACCTTATAATTTATGAAAAGGCATACAAATAAATTACTTGGCTGTCACCATAAAAAATGATGCCCGGAGAAAATTAAAAACTGTATGCTGTGACATACATGATGTGTGCCGACCTACATACATAGCTTATCAGGATTTATGATGTACATCTTCCAAAGACACTAAAGTAAATAACATAAGACCTCTAACAACAGCAGACTGTGACATGAGTAATAGGCAATGACGTTATGATCTAGGTAGCATACCACAAGTTAAACCCAATATACAGCTGCAAAGAACTAAAAATGTTTGCAGTGTTAACAAACTATCATGTATTGTACTGTAGTTTAACGCCTTAATATTAACTTGAACAACTCAACAAATCCTTGGAGGAAAATTGCCTGTGAACACTTAATTTGTCACTGTATAATGATAGGAGATACCACTGAATTAACGTTCTTTTAAAATGTATGAGCTGTAGGCAATCTACTTTATGGATTTATTTTTGTAGTCATCTCTGGTCTTGGCTCAGAGTCAATAAATAATTTCAAAGTCTGAAATATTTCTATATTATCTATGTATAAAAGTCAATAAAACTATGTTTTCTTATCTTGTGTTACATGACTGGAATTGATGGGCTAAAATTTTAAGAGTGCTCCATAATGAGTGATTTCTTTTAAAAAGGACTCAGCTGAGCATGTGTGACAGTTAATAATATTTGACATTCATCTTTTCATGCCAAAAGTTCAGAAACCATAAATATTCCACACAAGTTCTAAAATGCAGCCAGTCTTTGAGTAGAAGTAACCAGTGACTGCTACTCTGCATAGCAGTGGAGGCTTCGAAAGTATTGGCCAAGTATAACAAGGCAAAACCCCTATTCCTAGTCTTTCATGTCCACAAAGAGCAGATAAGACTGTTTTTTAAGTTTTCATCTAAAAGACTTAGGCCCTGATTCAGGAAAGCATCCCTATTCAAAGACAAAACACTTACGTGTATGCTGAGCTATAAGCAGTGCTTAAGTCCCAATGAACCCAATGGGTGAAACCCTGGCTTTGTTGAAATCAATGGCAAAACGCCCCTTAATTTCAACAAGTCAGGATTTCACTAGGGTGTTTATGAGCTCCTCTGAATTGGAGCCCAGTTTCTGTAACTGCATGCTATTCAGTTTATCAATGGCTCCTCAGAAAAGGTCAAAGATGACTTTTTGGGGATAGAAGTCTGTTATTCCAGAGGGTAAAGTATCCCAAAGCTTGAAACTTAGCACACTCAGGGTATGTCCACACTGCAGTCTAAGGTGTGATTGCAGAACAGGTAGACATACCTACTCTAGCTTCACCCATGCTAGCATGACTAAAAATAGCAGTGTAGATGCAGCAGCCCAGGTTTTGGCAAGGCTAACAAGGTGCATATGTACTTAGCATTCTCAGAATATCTGCACAGCCTGTTCTGAAGCTCATGCCACCACTTCTACATTGCTATTTTTAGCCATGATAGCACTGAGCGAAGCTAACATAGGTATGTCTACTGATGCTACAGTCACACATTGAACTGCAGTGTAGACATATCCTGGAGGGGAATGTCTTAGGGTATAAGACTGTTTTAACTAGACTTATTTCTTTCTGCTTTTATAAAGCTTGTTTGTAAATTGCCAACTGTATGGCTATCGCAAAAAGCATGGTGTGCCACTGATACGTTTGGGAATTATGTCTGTCTACAGGACTGTTTAAATCATAAGTTCAATAACTACATAAATTACCTTTAACATATATTTGAAAAATACGTAAAGTGGAATAGAATAGCTTATGAAATGTTCTCTAAAAATTGAATATGCAAATTAGCAGAAGAGCTAACTGAAACTGAGAGATGTTGGTATCAAAATGCCTTTTAAGAAATTGATGCACACTAAAAACAAAAAAAAATGCTGTAGATCTAGAGAATTGCTGCAATAGATAATGGACCAAATTCTGCCATGACTTATACTCTATAAAACCTTACAGAATTTAGTGGGGGTTATCTGGGATATAACCCACAGAAGAATTTTATTCAGTATGTAGCAAAGGACAGAATATTAGCTTGTATGACAACTGTTTATTTTTCTCTAAAGAGGTCAATGCTAAGTTATTGTCTGACTTCCAAATTACTTTTTAAAAATGTGCCAAATACTACTCTTATTTACACTATAACATCACTAGGTTGCCCCTCTGCAAGTGAATAGAATTTGGCCCATCTTTTTTTCACATTTGTGGGACATACATGACCCTTTAGGGACTTAAAACTCTACTGTACTGAGAGTCTATTGGTCTGGTCTTATGTATATGTTCAGTGTTATGGTTGAGCTCCTGATTGCTATGAGTCCCCGGCATCACTGTCCTTGGTCTCACTCCATGATATAACCTAAAACTAATGTCTGAGTACGAAGACCTCAGTGAACTCTGTTCATCTGTTTACCATAAAAATAACCCATTTTCCAATTAAATGTGAGCAACCCTAAATATTACACAAAATCAGATGTACGTGACTAGAGAGGTGCTAAACTCAGTGCATTGACATGAGGTTCAGTCTACGTGAATGCAAAAACTAAAAAACACCTCAGCTGAAACAGTCAAGGTTTACTTGGTTTTATGTCAGAAACTATGCAAACCTGACAATTTTTGTATGGGTTCCACTTAAATCCATAATTTTCCCCTAACACCTCTTCCTCTATCCTCAGCAGGTAGGAAGAAAAAAAAAACCAGAATCCTAAATCTCAGAAAAGCCAATAGGAAGAAGACTGCAGTCAGAGCCCCCTTCCCAGTCCTGAACTTTTCAGGGAATGTTTGACTGGTCAGGCCTTTCTGTACTGGTTCATGAAAGGGACTAGGAAATCCTTCCACCACAAACCCACCAAACAAACATCCTCATTCTTTAGCAGCAAGAGGAAAGAGTACACACACATCAGAGTGAGCTATATAATTATTTTCTTCCAAATAAGATAATGAGAAATTGGTTCCTCACACTCATCTTTGTTAATTTAACAAGATTCAGTCTCATCAAAACATGACCATCTTTTACATTATCTTAAGCAAGCTGTAAGATTACATGTTCATTTCAATTAATTACATAACCAAGAAAGGTAATGAGGGGAAATAAGGCTGACATCACAGCAAATACAGGAACCAGATCCTTCAAAAAAAAAAAAAAAAAAAAAGGTGCAACTGCTTCCTGAGAGATTTATATAGATGGATTCTACACAGGGGAGATATGTATGACTTTCACAGAGGAGACATTGGTTAAACAAGTATTGTTTTGTTGTATAACTGTTAGTGACAAAAATAACAGAGGAGATTTTCCAAGGCACAAATGGCTGTTAGGCACACAATTCCCTCTGTGCCTTTGAAAATCCCAGCCAACAAAATTAATGAATGAATGCTGTCAGTTGGGTAAAACCTTGTCATGGGTTGAGTTAAAACCTTACTGATAGGTGCGAACTCACTCTTCAGCTAATGTAACTAATAAGCCCCTACCTAAAACAAAAAGGAGTATGAGAATCTGCCCAGAAGCTTTTGCTGAGTATTGTTGTGAGTGGGTGTAGAAATCAATTGTATACAGTCGATTGCATATATCCGCACTAAGCACATTAAGTCGGTGGAGTGCATCCTCACTACCGTGGCTAGCATGGACTTACAGAGCGGTGCACTGTGGGTAGCTATCCAACAGTTCCCGCAGTCTCCACTGCCCACTGGAATTCTGGGTTAAGCTCCCAATGCCTGATGAGGCAAAAACATTGTCGCAGGTGGTTTTGGGTACATGTCATCAGTCACCTCTTCCTCCGTGAAAGCAATGGCAGACAATCATTTTGCGCCTTTTTTCCTGAGTTACCTGTGCAGACACCATACCACAGCATGCATGGAGCCCACTCAGCTCACCATCACAGCTGCTGTTGTGAGCATTGTAAACACCTCACGCATTATTCTGGAGTATATGCAGAACCAGGCTAAGAGATGCCAGCACGAGGAGGATTTTGATGAGGACATGGACACAGACGTTCCTGAAAGCATGGGCTGTGGCAATTGGGACATCATGGTGGCACTGGGGTTGGCTGATACAGTGGAACACCGATTCTGGGCCAGGCAAACAAGCACAGACTGGTGGGACCACATAGTGTTGCAGTATGGGATGATTCACAGTGGCTGCGAAACATTTGCATACGTAAGTCCACTTTCCTGGAACTCTGTGAGTTGCTTTCCCCCACCCTGAAGCGCAGGAATACCGAGAGCTGCCCTGACAGTTGAGAAGCAAGTAGCAATAGTCCTGTGGAAGCTTGCAATGCCTGACTGCTACCAGTCAGTCGGGAATCAATTTGGAGTGGGCAAGTCTACTGTGGGGGTTGCTGTGATCCAAGTAGCCAATGCAATCATTAACATTCTGTTATCAAGGGTAGTGACTCTGGGAAATGTGCAGGTCATACTGGATGGCTTTGCTGCAATGGGGTTCCCTAACTGTGGTGGGGCGATAGACGGAACGCATATCCCCATCTTGGCACTGGACCACCTTGCCAACCAGTATATAAACCGCAAGGGGTACTTCTCAATGGTGCTAAAAGCAGTGGTGGATTACAAGGGACGTTTCACCAACATCAGCATGGGATGGTGGGGAAAGGTGCATGACACTCGCATATTTAAGAACTCCGGGATGTTTGAACAGCTGCAAGAAGGGACTTATTTCCCAGACCAGAAAATTACTGTTGGGGATGTTGAAATGCCTATAGTTATCCTTGGGGACCCCTTGCTCCCATGGCTCATGAATCCTTACACAGGCAGCCTGGACAGTAGTAAGGAGCAGTTCAACTATAGGCTGAGCAAGTGCAGAATGGTGGTAGAATGTGCCTTTGGATGTTTAAATGCTCGCTGGCACAGTTTACTGACTGGGTTAGACCTCAGCAAAACCAATATTCCTATTGTTATTGCTGCTTGCTGTGTGCTCCATAATATTTGGGAGAGTAAGGAGGAGACATTTATGGTGGGGTGGGAGGTTGAGGCAAATTGCCTGGCATCCGAATTTGAGCAACCAGGACAATTAGAAGAGCACAGCAAGGCGCGCTGCTTATCAAAGAGGCTTTGAAAGCCAGTTTCATGACTAGCCAGGCTTCAGTGTGACTGTTGTGTGTGTTTCTCCTTGATGCAAACCCGCCCCCTTTGTTGATTTTAATTCCCTGTAAGCCAACCACCCTCCCCCTTTCAAAATAAAGTAACTATTGTTTTAAAACCATGCATTCTTTCTTTATTAATTTTTAAAAAATGAGATAATGGAAAAGGCAGCCCAGGTGGGGTGGGGGAAGAGGGAAGGACAAGGCCACATTTTTTATTGTAGCCACACTAAAAACCAAACTGTTTGAATTACAGCCTTCTGTTGCTTGGGCCATCCTCAGAGTGGAGTGGCTGGGTGCCCAGATCCTCCTCGCCCGCATTCTTGGGCATCTGGGTGAGGCGGATATGGAACTTGGGGAGGAGAGCAGGCAGTTATACAGCGGATTCAGTGGGGGTCTGTGCTCTCGTTGGCTTTCCTGCAGCTCCAACAGATGCTTCATCATGTCCATTTGCTCCCCCAACAGACACTTCATCATGTCTGTTTGCTCCCCCATTAGCCTCAGCATTGCATCCTGCCTCTGCTCTTCGCGCTCACTTAATTCTTTCCTGGACTCTGCCACTGAATGCCTCCATGCATTAAGCTATGCCCTATCAGTGCAGGGGGACTGCATGAGTTCAGTAAACATGTCATCGCAAGTGCATTTTTTCACCTTCTAATCTGCGATAAACTCAGGGATGGAGATGATATGGGGAGCCTATGGGGAAACATTTGCACCTGGGGGCAGATAAACAGGGAGAGTAAAATTTAAGATGATACATTTCTGAGAACAAAAGGGAGACTCTTTTACAGTGAATTAAGCAATTCACAGCAGACAGCACATGTGCATGAGGTAGAAGGTCACATTTTGCCTTTTATATTGAGCCCCTGCTGGTATGGTGACACATCACACGTGGCTGGGCAACAGAATTTGGTTTCCAGGCAGCCATTGTAAGCCAAAGGGTATGAGGGTTTGGCTTCGAACACTTTCATAACATGTGGGAATGTTTTCAAACTGTAGCACCCTCCTTTCCCAGAGCTAGCAATGGGTTGGGTTTCACATTTAAAAGGAGGGGCTGCAGTTTTTGGGTGGATGCGCAGCACACACCTACCCTCACCCCACCACATGGCTATTCTCTGGGAAGATCCCTTCACCCCTACCCCCACCATGTGGCTATTCTCTGGGATGATCCCTTTTAGCCAAGCACAAATAGCCCCACATGAACAGGGTCCTTTTACTGTTCCCTTACAAAAATTCCCTTATTTCAACCAGGTGGCCATGAACGATATCACTCTACTGAGGATAACACAGAAAGATATAGACCGAATGTTGCTTGAATGCGACCAAAACCCAGGACCATTCACTGCCATGTTTTGTGCTGCAATGATTCCAGAATACTTGCTACTGGCTTAGCATGGTAAAGTGTCCTACCGTGGAGGATGAAATAAGACAGCCCTCCCCAGAAACCTCTGCAAAGGCTTTCAGAGTACCTCCAGGAGACCTTCATGGAGATGTCCCTGGAAAATTCCCACTCCATCCCCAGACATGTGGACAGACCTTTCCAGTAGCTGTACTGGCTGTGAATGCATTCCAAGTCTTCAGGGCAAATCAAACATTAATCACTATTGCTTTTAAACCCTGTACTGTAGTTACAAATGTGCACTCACCAGAGGCACCTTCTCTGGCTTCAGGATCATGAATCCCGCCTTGGGAAGGTATTGGCTCAAGGGTGAAGAAAATTTCCTAGCTGCTGGGGAGAATGGATTCACCGCTTGCCTGCTGAGCATTCTTCTCCTCCTCCTCCTCCTCTTCCTCATCCACAAAATCCTCCTCGCTGTTGCGTGAGACTCCTCCCTTGCAGGTGTCCACAGACAGTGGTTGGATAGTGGTAGGGTCCCCCCTAGAATGGCATGCAGCTGGTCATAGAAGCGGCATGTATAGGTCTCTGACCTGGAGTGACTGTTTGCCTTCTTTGTCTTTTGGTAGGTTTGTCTGAGCTCCTTAACTTTCACACAGCACTGCTGTGTGTCCCTAGTGTAGCCTCTGTTCAACATGCCCTGTGAGATTTTGGCAAATATATTTGCATTTCTTCTTTTTGATTGGAGTTCGGCCTGCACAGATGCTTCTCCCCATACAGCAATCAGATCCAATGTCTCCCTTTCAGTCCATACCAGAGATCGTTTGCGATTCTGGGGGGACTGCATGGTCACCAGTGCTTCCGCCCAGTAGCATAGCTAGTGCGGTGCAGCGGAAGCAGCCGCTTCCCCTCAGCACATTTTCCAAAAGCAGTGCCTTAGCTTAACTCCTACAGGCAAGGGGGGGGCAGGGACTGGTCTCTGCGGTGGGGTGGGGTGGGGCGGCGCCAGGCACAGAAAGCAGAAAGCAGCGGCGCTAGCAATTCCTGGATCAGCTCCGGCTCCGCATGCTACTGGGGGGCGGTGCCTGCCTTTGCATGGCCTAGCCCAGGCTCTCCAGTCTGCCCGCACACCAGCGCTGCTGGGCATGGCTGCCTCCAGCACGTTGCCCCACGCACAGACTCTTCGGCAGCAGTGCTTGGTCTTAGGCTGCAGGTAAAGCCCTCCGAGCCAGGCTCTGAGGCTGTTTGCCCCAAGCTCCAGCCCTGCTGCGCTGGGAGCGGTTAGCAGTGCAGCATGTTTCTTGGGGAAGCCACGCGCCTACCCTGTCTTGTTCTGCTGCTTGGGGACTGGCTCCCCTGACACAGTGCAAGGCAGAACAGGGAAGCATTGGGCAAACTCATTGGGCTTGTAGGGCCTCCCCTTGCCCGCCACGGGGCGCGGGCTCCTCCTCTGCAGCACTGCCCGCTGCAGGGCTGGGGCTCTCCCAGGGCTCTGCCCTGCATGGGCCTGGCATCCATGGGGCTGCTTCTGCCTCCCCGGGCTGGCCCCAGATCCCCTCCCCCAGGGGACTGGGGTCCTGCTGCGACTTATGCCCCTCTGCCTCCTCCGCGGGGCAGGCAGCCCCAGCGGGTTAAGGCCGTGCCACCCCTTCCCCAGCTTCCCCCTCCAGCAGCCCCCGCACCACCCTACTGGGCCTGTTCAGCCCTCGGCCCCACCGGGTCCTGCCCTCATGCAACACGCCCCTACCATGCAGGTGCAGGGGGCGTCCCGGCCCAGGGGGACCAGGGGAGCCGCAGCAAAGCCCCGCCCAGAGCTGGTGCAGGAGATGAGCCTAGATTTCAGCACAGGCTCCAGCATCAGCCTGCAGCAGGGAGCAGAGTCACCCCCTACCGGCTCAGCTTAGCCCAACCCCGCTCTTAAAGGGACACAGACCCCACCACAACTCGGCCTGGCCCGGGGCACATGGGGGTATCAGGGTGCATGCAGGGCTCGGCACCGTAGCAGCACAGAGGGGAGGCCAGCGTGGAGTGGACACCATGAGGGCGGGGGGGGAGGGCACAGCCGGAGGAGCCAGCCAAAGGAGGGGGCGTGGAGCAACCGGAGGAGGAGCCAAGGGGCAGCATGGCCAGAGGAGGAGCCAAGGGGGGGCGTGGCCAGAGGAGGAGGAGGCAATGGGGGGCGCCTTTTTTATGTTTGCTTCCCCTGCTCTTAGAACCTGGCTACGCCACTGCTTCCGCCATGCTAACCAAACAGGAAATGAAATTCAAAAGTTCCCAGGGCTTTTCCTGTGTACCTGGCTAGTGCATCAGAGTTCAAAGTGCTGTCCAGAGCAGTCACAATGGAGCACTCTGGGATAGCCCCCGGAAGCCAATACCATCAATTTGGGTCCCCACTACACCAAATCTGACCCAGCAAGGTCGATTTTAGCGCTACTCCCCTCGCCGGGGAGAAGTACAGAAGTTGATTTTAAGAGCCCTTTAGGTCGACGGAACAGGGTTGGTTGTGTGGATTTTTAAATCGACCTAACACAGCTAAATTTGACCTAGTCCCATAGCGTAGACCAGGCCTGAGGATATGTCTACACATAAAACCACTACCGTAGCACAGCTGTGCCTCTGCAGCCCTTCAAAGACGACACTACTTACACCAACAGAGAATTCTCCCATCAACCTAGCACTGTCTACATCCGGGGTTATGTTGATTTAACTGTATTGCTCAGGGGCGTGAATGCCGACCTAATATTCTATGTGTAAAATAGGCCAGAAACAGACAGACAGACAGCTGAATGCATGGTGTTAACCCTGGAAGAAACCTGTGGAGAGGTCTGAGTCAGCGGTGTAGGTGGAAAAATATGCCCTTGATGCTGCAAGCAAAAGAATCTGTTTCTTGCTATTGGATTCCTTTTCATTCAGAAACACAGGACTTTGTACATTCTTTGTAAATAAACAAAACTGCATCAGAGAATTACCTGGCTATCACCAATTTCTGTTCCCATCTGGAATACCCCCAGGGCCCCAAATTGACTGAGGTAAAATAAATAAATAAATAAATAAATATAAATAAATATAAATAAATAAATAAATAAAAGGACAACATTACTATATTTGGAGAAATAAAATGTAATTTAGGCTTGAAACTAGGTGAAGGTTTCTAACCATCAGAAAAGTGAAATTCTGAAAAAGCTTTCTAAGGAGAGCAGTGGCAGGGGAGGAAATTTAAAAAAAAAGAGTATAACTGGCTTAAAGACTCAGCTTGATAAATTATGTATGAGATCGCCTACAATGGCATGTGGCCCATTGGCGACTGCCAGAAGCAAAAATCCCCAATGGCCAGAGATGGGACACTAGACGGGGAAGGCTCTGAGTGACCTGGAAAATAATTCTCTGTGGTATCTGCCTGGTAGGTCTTTCCCACATGCTCAGGGTCTAACTGATTGCCAACCCCAAATATGGCAGAGACCCTGGGGTAGTTTTACTTTCTTCTGCAGCATGGGGCACAGGTCACTTGCAGGTTTAAATTAGTGTAAATGGTGAATTCTCTGTAACTTGAAATCTTTAAATCATTATTTGAGGACTTCAGTAACTCAGCCAGAAGTTAGGAATCTATTTCAAGAGTGGGTGAGGCCTGCAATGTGCAGGAGGTCAGACTAGAGGATCACAGTTGTCCCTTCTGACCTTAAATTCTATGAGCCTAAGTGTATTAAAGACTAATGGCATCACATTAAGACTACAGAATCACTATTATATAACATGTTTTTAAGTACAGAATTTGTAGAAATCTTCCCCCCTTTTTTTTAAACTGACATCTTCAATTGTGCAGTATCTACAAATAACATCTACTGGATAATCTTCAGCCTGGTGAGCGCTAAACTAATCTCAGAGAGACAAAACCAAAGAACCAAAGACATAATTTCACCACAATGATATACTTTGTATTTTAAAGAACAAACTTCAGTAAATGGGAAAGGCAATTTGCATTTTAGAGATAGACACACTAACAAAAATTATATGTATAACTGAATTCCTTAAAGCACCTGGTTTATTCAGTGGGTACTGTACTTACTTTCTTTACGAACGTCATTAAGTGCTGCATTAAGTTCCTCCTTAAATACAATGGCTTCCTTAGCAATCTTCTCTCCTTTGTCCAATAGATTCCAAGTGGCTTTTTCCACACAAGCTAAGAGGACACGGGCTCGTTTGGAACATCCTTTTTTCTTATTAGAAGGGGTCTGTGGACAATTCACTAATGTGGTAACCTAAAATTTAAAAATAAATAAATGAGTGTCTTAAATTCTGCAGCCAACAGACTAATATTGCCTTTAGTTATTTAAAATTAACAACAAAATAATGAACAGCCCTAGGAGTGAGCAGATACTTCAAAAACAAAGAGCCACACCCAACAAGATATTGTCAGACTGGACAATTTTTTTTATCTCAGTGTCTGAGTTTTGAAATTCTCTCAGATATATCACCTTCATTTCATAGTGTTCAAAACAAAGCTGATAGAATATCATTGTTGCCACTCTGACCCATCTTATTACCATTGCTCAAAAATTCTTATGCTGTTTCGTATAAAATGTCATAATGACATAAAAATTAAAAGAGTATTTACAAAATCCTCAGTAACAGCGGGAAGCATAACTCTCAGTTTCACTTCCATTGCTCCCACAATCCCTTTTGGTTACTCCCCCTATCATCTCTCAAGCAGGGACAGAAAGAGCATCCACAGTATGCAATGGGTGCAGACCCATCTCTCCAAATTTTTCTCCTAATGTAGGGCAGAATCACAAGGGACAGGATTTAGCCCAAAATAATTCAATGTTTTTGCAAATCATTTAAGATGTGCATTTTGTTTGGAATCTAGGTTAGAGCATAATCATCTAAACTGTTTTGAAATCATGCATTTTAATGAGCATAAGCAAGCTATTTTTATGTAGCTTCCCACTCTACATTCTGCATCTATTGAACACAACCTCCACACTTCATCATAAATTTTTCTAACAAAGTATTTTCTGATGCATTGCAATGGCTGTCAGACTAATAGTGCATTCTAAACAGATTTGGTTTTTTTTAAAAAAAGGGAAGTATTGTCTATTTAACAAACATCAAAAGATATTTTCACTAATGATGTTTTGAATTCTTTATTCTTCTAGTTCGTTATGCTATGCCAGCAGATCTTTAGTATAGTTTAAAATTCAAGTTCAACTCTAGTTCAGGCAGCTATAGTGCTTGCTGTTTGATATGAGGCAGTATGTCAAAGGGTGCATAATAAAGATAACACCACTCATCCGCCTCATTGGACAGGAAACTTGATTGGACAGCTGTGTGGAAGGCAGATGCAGGGTGGGGAGAGGACATGTCCAGGAAGCAGGTACTGGCTCCTCCTTCTCTATAGGTTCTCTGCCTCCGATTGGGCAGGCAAGGGTAGATGGAAGCTGATTGGCCCTTAGCTCCTCCCCCTTCAGTAATTTAAACAATTTTCCAGGTCTTTGGAGCCTCTTGTTCCATTCATAAATGCTGGAACTAGGGGTGCTGAAGGTGCTGCTTCACCCCTGACTTGAAGTGGTTTCCATCATATACAGGGTTTACAGTTTGGTTCAATTGCTCTCCACACCTCCACAATACAAATTGTTCCAGCACTCATGGAACTTCCATTGAGGATGCCCCACCCTCCCCCTTTCTCCCTCCTTTTGCAGTATAGTGGCTGTGTTTTCAGGACGTTGCGTGTCTGCCTGATTGCTTATTTGGGGTCAGGAAGGAATTTTTCCCATTAGGCTCAAACTAGCAGAGATCTACTGTGTTTTGTCATCTTCCTGGCAGAATCTGTGAGGCACAGCTCCATTACGAGGAATAAGACTTTAAAATACCATCAGTGACTAGTGGTATTGTTTAGCTTGTCATAGCTTGAGGTCAGTGTTCAGTGTGGATAAAGGCCATGCTCAGAGGTAAAGAGAGACTTAGTATTTCTCTAGTGGGCCTTATGCCTATGGGAGAAACGGAGTCCTGACATCTTCGTGGTATGCTTGTTCCCCATGCAGGGAGGAGAATGAAACTATTCAGATGAACTAACTGAATCCTAGAGGTAGGCCAGGAAGGGTCTACTCACAGTTATGGGTTATATGGTAGGAGTCCTATAACCCATTTTACTGACCGACTTAAATGCCTAGCAAGAGAGAGTTGGGGGAGGTAGGGCAGAGGCACCTCCTCCCCAGAGTTAAGCTAACAAAATTCCAGCCTGCCACATAAATTCATTCCTATGTCTGTCTCACTTCAACTGCATATCCTGATCAATACCCTCATCCGGTGGTATACAGGCTTTTATTCAGAAGTTCACATGATTTTGTGCCCTGCTGGATCAGTGCCTAATAGAGGGACTTCAACAGATTCTCAGTAAAGCATTTCCATACCCAATCCTTGAAACAAGGAAGTCTTGACCCCTCCCTCATTCATATGGAATTTTGAGCCAGAGAACAAAGACAAGCTGCCACCTGATCTCAACTATTTCAGAGAGTCGTGCAGGAGAGTTTTCTTTTGATTGATGAGCACAGCCTCAGTTCAAACTTCAATAGAAAGAAACCAAATTATTTACTTCACATAAACCAGCCAGCTGGTAGAATATGCACTGAAAGCAACAGTCTAAATAACTTACTTTAGAAATCCTAGAATGTTATTTTCAGAGGATTCAATATACAGCCACAAGGACCGTATTTTGTTAAGAGCCAGTTTCACAGTTTATAGGCTGATATTTCCAATGTGGAAGGCAGCAAACTTAGGCCTTGGCTACACTTGCAAGTTGCAGCGCTGGTGAGGGGGTTACAGCGCTGCAACTTACTCGGTGTCCACACTTACAAAGCTAAGTCCAGCGCGCAACTCCTCTGTAGGCTGGCTGTACTCCTGGTCTGCTACAGGTGTAGCGAATCCAGAGCTTGTGATGCAGCTGGTCATCAGGTGTGGACATCACCAGCGCTGTAATTGGCCTCCAGGTATTAGAGGATATCCAGCTACCTTTTCAGCTCTCTGGTCATCGTTTCGCACTCCACTGCCTGGGCTCAGGTGACCCGCCCTTTAAATGCCCGGGAATTTTAAAAACTCTTCCTGTTTGCCAGCGAAGCGTGAGTGCAATCATCAATCAATCAATCAGTGACATGCCTCCATGCCCAAACGAGCCCCAGCATGGAGCACTGCCGAGGCGCGATCTCATCAGTGTTTGGGGTGAGGAAGCTGTGCAGGCACAGCTGCGCTCCAGCCGTAGAAAATTGATACCTACGGCCAGATATCAAAGTCAATGCAATATGGGCTATGACCGGGACGCGGTGCAGTGCAGGTTTAGGTAAAGGAGCTGCGGAGTGCCTACTCAAAGCACGTCAGGGAAACCACCGCTCAGGTGCTGCCCCACGACCTGCCGTTTTTACAAGGAGCTGGATGCGATACTTGGATGTAACCCCACTGCCAATCCGAGGATCACGATGGACAGTTCAGAGCCTGGAAGGAGGGGAGGGTTAGAGGAAACCGAGGAGAGAGGCTACTGGTGTTTGGAGCATCCCAGGAGTCATGCAGCCAGGAGCTATTTTCCAGCCAGAGAAGTAGCCAGTCACAGCCGCTGGGACTTGTAGTGAGGAACCAGCAGAGGAGCCTGTTCCTGGTAAAGAGCTTTTTATGTAAGGATGGAAATGTTTTGGAGGAGGGGCTATGGCTGCCTGCAAGCATGCCTAGATGTGGAATAGCCATTGATTTGGTCTATCACGTCGCGGTAATCTGCCTCTGTAATCTCTTCAAAGTTTTCAGCCAGAGCATGTGCAATGCGCTTCAGCAAGTTTAGAGAGACCCCATGTCCTTGTCCCAGTCAGGCTAACGCCCGCACCATTGTGCCGTGAGGGGTGGGGGCCATTGCTGCACACAGGCAAGCTGCGTAGGGACCAGGGCAGAATCCAATAGCTGTAGAAGAGCCTCCTGCTCTTCCCAGGTGACCCGGACAGCGAAGATATCGGGAGGTTAAATTCTGTGGAAAATGCAGGATACTGTTGAGTGCTATTCCCTGTAGCTGCTCTTTGCTTTCCAAGTCACAGAAACCCCATGGATTCCAAGTCAAGCAGCCCCCCTTCCCAGTGAGCCGCGTTTGCAAGATGGCTCTGAGGAGTACCGCTGTGGCAGATGTGGGTGTAGGGTTCAGTGGTATTTCCCTGTAGCTGCTCTTTGCTTTCCCAAGTCACAAGAAACCCCATGGATTACAGAGTCAAGCAGCCCTCCCTTCCCAGGTGACGCCTGTGCAAGATGGCTCTGAGGATACCTGCTGTGGCAGATGTGGGTTGTAGGGTTCAGTGGTATTTCCCTGTAGCTGCTCTTTGCTTTCCCCAAGTCACAGAAACCCCATGGTTACAGAGTCAAGCAGCCCCCCTCTTCCAGGTGAGCCACCTGTGCAAGATGGCTCTGAGGCAGTACTGCTGTGGCAGAGTGGGTGTAGGGTTCATGGTATTCCTGTAGCTGCTCTTTGCTTTCCCCCAAGTCACAGAAACCCATGGATTACAGAGTCGTAAGCAGCCCCCCCTTCCCAGGTGAGCCAAGTGTGGGGAAACTCACCATTCTCTTGCAGCTGCGGGCTCTCTGTGCTATGCTCGCAATGTGTAAATGATGCTAAAATAGTCTTAAAAACAATACAGGCTCTGTTGTAAAAGTTTATCTCTCTGTGTTTTTTTAAGTGACCTTGGACATGCCTCCATCAGCGCAGATTTCTGAAAAACTACGAAACTTAAGAAAAAACCAAGGAGAATAAGGAGGAGCTGGTGAAAGCAGTTATGAATCTGTATTCCACAGATAATAAAAAGTTGCAAGACTGAGGGAAAAGGAACGCAGGAAAAAGGAAGGGCAAGAGCAAGGAAAGGCTGCCAAGAGAAAGGAATTGGCTACAAGAGAAGCACAGATCGGCTGCTAAGCATCTGGAATGCCACACAGACCTCATGCAGTCAATGCTATGCCATGTAGGCAGAGCACTACTGTGCCTTCCTCCCCCATCCCAAAGCCCAACCCATTGTGCCCCACTGTTTTCTCAAAACACCCTTCTCCAGCATCCTGTTCTACCACCACCAGCTGCCCCCAACACCCATACGTTCACCTAACAGCCTGATAACTATGACCCTTACCCATTGCATCACCATCACCATGCCGCATATTAACCTGTAAGTGCAGCAGGTATTGCAGAGCACTCAGAAGGGACTATTCAAACCTCTGAATTTACTGCTCATCACCCTACCCCCTGCCTGTTTTATGTACTGTTATTTTTAATAAAGGTTTCTTGTCTTTTAACAGTTTTTATTATTACAGAAAGTGTAACATACTGTACCACAAGTGAAAAATAGGCACTGGCAAATCATTGCAATCACTGCACTTAACTCCGTGGAAGGCACCAACATTACTGTTGGCTTCACGCCTCAATATGCTCTTTAAAGCATCCCTAATCCTTGAGCACTGTGCTGGGCCTCTCTAGTAGCCCTGCTCTGCTGCTGTGCAAATTCAGCCTCCAGCATTGAATCTCGGGAGGTCCATTCGTCACTGAAGGTTTCACCCTTCCCTTCACAATATTATGGAGGAATATAGCATGCGGTTATATCGCGGAATGCTGCTTTCCCCACGTCTAGCTTCCATAGAGACTTCTCCATCTCCCCTTTAAACGGCCAAAAGCACACTCCACAGTCATTCTGCACGGCTCAGCCTGTAGTTGAACCGGTCCTTGCTCCTGTCAAGCTTCCCTGTATACAGTTTTATGAGCCAAGGCATTAACGGTAAGCAGATCTCTCAAGGATCACAATGGGCATTTCGAGTCCCCCACTGTGATCTCTGTCTGGGAAAAAAGTCCCTGCCTGCAGCTTCCTGAACATGCCACTGTTCCGAAGATGCGTGCATCATGCACCTTTCCGGCATCCTGTGTAAATGTCAGTGAAACCCACAGTGATCCACATCGCCTGGAGAACCATAGAGAAATACCCCTTCCGATTAACATACTCGGATGCAGGTGGGTGGTGCCAGAATAGAATATGCGTCCCATCTATTTGCCCTCGCACAAATCCCACTTTTTGTTTCTTATTTATTTTGTTTTTTTTTTTGGGAAACCCATTTGTCAAGCAGTCCGCAGAATGTCCTGCACATTCCCACGAGTCCCGGTTCTACTCTTAGCAGGATGGCGCATTAATGGCCCTGCAAACTGCGATTACCACTATTGCCAACGTCGAACCTTTCCACTCGCAACTGATTGCAACAACCGTCGGTAGCTGTCTGGAGTTCCCAGCTGTCCAGACTGCAATAGCACCCGCTTCTCCAACTGACAGGAGCAGCTTCAGTCCGTGTCTTCGGCGCTGGCAGGTTGGGGCGAGCTCACACAACAGTCCATTGAAAGTGGCTTTTTCATCTTAAAGTTCTGGCACCATGATCGTCCATCTGCTAGCTGCCTGACAAGGTCCACCACCCAGTGTTCGTTTCAGAGCCAAAGGCGGTCGTTCCACGGTGCTTTGAGCATGTCCTATTACTGCCCAAGCAGAGATTTAGTGTCTAGGGCGTGTCAGCCGACATCATTCATCATCATGAGCTCTCCCTCACTGTCACTTGGAGCAAAGGAATAGCTCATGCCAGAGTGATTGCTGCCTTTCATCTCAGCAAATCTGCAGCGCTCGGGCTCCAGTTTATCTTATGAGAATCACCGCGGCAGATTCTCAGCAATGGCACCAAACGGGCAGAAAAGGGAGATGCACACAGGTCGATGTGAAGCAGGCAAGCGGAAATGACCCGCACCTTCGTCCCCTTCCCACAACACAGCCCAAATGCGGACGAGGTGCTCTGTGGGATAGCTGCCCACAATGCACCACTCACAACAGCGCTGCAAATGCTGCAAATGTGGACACACTGCAGCGCTGGTCGCTGTCAGTGTGGACACACTGCAGCGCTGGCCCTACACAGCTGTACGACCACAGCTGTAACTACCAGCGCTGCAACAATGTAAGTGTAGCCATGGCCTTAATGTTAAAGAATAGCATGCAAGCCTGAATGATTTAAGTCCTGAGAGAAAATACCATTTCACCTAAATAAAAGCAGGATGGATTTAAAGAAATATGGTTACTTGCCATTCTCAGAAATTTATTACTAGTACATTTTGTTTATTTTAATTTTCACTGCATTCGGATGTGCGTAATGTACCTTTACACACATGTGATAGTTGTTTGATGTGTTTTGTACAATTAAAAAAAAGTCAAACAGAAATAAAAAACAAACAATAAAAATACGTCACTCATTCCAGAAGATGAAAGCTTATACCTGCAGGACCCGGCATCTTCAGGATCTCTGCCAGGAACATCAGAAGATAAAATATAACGCATTCATTTCCATAGAAATGGGCTCAATATTATTTCGTTGCAGCAGACTCTGATCTAAAATACCCATCACAATTTGATAAACAGTTCTTGGCTCACATAGGTTAGGAAATATAAAAATAATATTGAAATATGTGTAATGAAGATGCTAAATGAGGGATGCAACTTGCACAGGGATAACTGAACTGTGCAGTGGCATCATACTAGGTTTGCTCCTTTTGCTACATCATTAATACAGGTAGCAGTGGAAGGGTACAGTACCCAGACAAAATGCTAGCATAATAGCACATGCTATTAGATAAAATAAGATCCCATTTATCCAGTCCATGCTCAATCACAGCTCCCAGTTAATTAAACACGGTCACATGAGTGGCAATGTACACCAAGCATGTTTTCCAACACTCAGTGAAAACCTTGATTTTCAGACAGTATTCGGTATATCTAGAGAAAGAATTATACTACAGATTCAAACTTCATTCCTGAGATTCTCACACTATGTACCTCCAAGCTGCAAATGTTAAGCAAATTGTCTTTGCTTTTCATTTCCAGATTTCATCTAGAAGATTCTGGGTTAGGCCAGAGGCTGGGCTACCTTGATTTAAGGGTCTGTGTGTACCCAACACAGGCTCTGAATAGGTTAATATGGGCCTCAGAAGCCAAATCAACATATCAAACTGCACCTGCAGAATGGGCCAGTTGGAACTGGGGAGCCTCTGACTGTTCGAAAGACTAAAGCATTTGTTTTGAGCTGCCTAGTGGCAAGGGCCATATAGCTTACCTATACTTTCAAACACTAACAGTCCTTTCTGTAATTCAGATGTCTGGAGAAAACAAAGAAGTACTGCCCATATAAATAGTTAATAGTTTTTTTCACTCTTAGGACAGGCCTACACTACAGAATTTACTTCAGCAAAACCACGTCACTCAGGGGTATGAAAAATTCACACCCCGTGCGATGTAGTTATACTGACCTAAGCACAGGTCTAGACAGCATTTTGTCAGCAGGAGAGCTTCTCTCACTGACATATCTACTACCTCTCGTGGAGGTGGATTAACTACACCAGCGGAAGAGCTCTCCTGTCAGCACAGAGTGTCTACATTAAAGCACTGTAGCGACATCAGTGCGAACTGTGTCAATGCAGTGTTTTAAGTGTAGACCTGCCCTTAGAGTGCACTTATTCTACACAGAACTAAAGACAACTCCCCTATTACCAATAGACTTCCATTGGCCCTTCTATCCAAAAGGAGGAACCCTAAGCTACAAATGTGTTGTGACAATCAGAGGCCAGACACCCCAAGGGGATAACAGAAGATTTAACCCCTCCCCCCGAAAAAGCAGTTAAACCAACTGACTGCATACAATGTTATTGTACTATAAAATATATCAAGTGAGGTCTTTTGTGAAAGCTTGTAATGCTCTGAACTTGGCCATTATGACATACGTATACAGATCGTCATTTTACTTTTTGTGTATTTAGAAAACTGCTCAATCTGTGCTGCAACTTCAGCTACACCTCACAGCAAGATGGTGAGCAATCAAGCAGGAAGGGGCATCTACCAAGCTAGTTGTTCACATCAAACTGACTTCAAGTAACTATCCCCATTGTCCAACCCAGAAAGATACATTAATGGAAAGACACCGAGACAATTTGAAATTGAAAAGAAGATCCCAGCTTCCAAGCTGGGGGGAATTTTCCATTTTGATTAACCACAAGTCACCATGGACAAAGAGAAAAAAAATAAGTCTTTTAAAAGCAGGCTTGGAACTGAAGTTTTTATCCAGAACTTGGAGGACAGTCTCAAAGTGGCAGGCTGTCTGTGAATGCTGAATGCCTCCTATAGCTAGGGGGTATGCTGAGAAAAAGATAACAAATGACTCTTACTAGAAATATGAAAACGTAAAGCCTGATGTTGCATCTTTGTGTTTATTTTCTGTGTAACCTGTGCTTCCCTTTAATAAAAATATCAAAGATGAAATAGTAAGTATGCTTTATTTTTATCCCAAGCAGGTGTCTGGTGTGCAAACTGTGCAGAGCATGTATGCTAAAGGAAGCTGATAACTGTGATGCTGATTTCATATCTTCAGAGTTGATACACCAGAGGAGAATGGTCCAAGTGTCTTTTCAGTAAAAGAATAAGCAGGCCTGAGAACCACAACACCAAATATACTTGACCGATCCCTGTCCCCTGCACACCTATTCTTTTTCCCTCCATGCATATCCCCAATCTGCTGCCTCTTTAGTTATAGTGAGACTGCTGTTCTCTGTCTGGTGAGCATTCTCCTAGGGGGTGCTATGGGCTTGCTCTTTCCCAGGCCCAGCGGGACAGATGCCTTCACATAAACGGACAAGAGAGAAAACTCAACTGAGCTTCAACAAAACAATGAAACTGGCTATACACCTAATGTTGTCATATGAACACAATGAACAAACTGAAAGGAGAGTTTTCCATTAAACTCCTGCAGTTACAGTAATCTTAAATACAACAAATCTTGAAACAATAATAGGTACAACACTTTCAGATGAAGACAGTTTACATGTTGATGGGATCTCTTTAAAGGAAGGCTGCAGAAAAAAAAAGCCAGGGGGGAGAATAGAGGAATTTGGAAAACATACTCTCCAAACCCCAGAGTTCAGGGTTTTTAAGTGGATTGTACATCCACAATCCTCACATGCCTATAAGCAAAACAATAAGAGTACCATTTAGGTCAGCAACTACCTGAAATCAATGTTTCCTTTGGTGCTACATATATTATTTAACAAAGTTATTTATTATGAAGCCTACCTGGGGAGTTCACAAATGGCATGTCACTGAGAATGTATCTCAGCTTTATGATTCAGCAACCTTTAGAACCTAAAAAGCCTATACAAAATATTTCTTGTTGGCCATCAGCTTATTCAATTTGACAGTAGAGTCAGACTTTATAGTGCTTGTGAATTAGGCAAAAAATGCAACACTCATCAACTGAGCTTTTACCTATAAAGACACAAAGGTGCAGATATGATCTAGATTGGACCACTTTCACAGACTGCATCTATAGCAGTGTGGCCTACCTTTTACAGATTATACAATAAATAGAAGTAAAAAAAATGCAACTCTGCATAAAACTAAGTGTCTCCCCTTCTTACGTTGCCAAGCACAGATATAGGGGTGGGGGAGAGTGAGGACAGCCAGCTTCATCAATATTACTGAACATGCTCAGTACAAGCCAAGCAGCAAATCTGGGAGGAATGTGACCCTGCATGCCCCGTCCCATGTATCACCTCTTTTACCCAATGAGGACTGTTTAAAGCGATTAAGTGCATAGTTACAATAAAAAAAAATGTAATTGCTGGGGAAAAGATTCTCTAATCCTTTGGAGGAATTTATTGCAGATAGATGCAACTGTGAAAGTTATCACAGAGTAAATGGAATTGGATGACTAAAATGTATCAGGCCTGGCATCCATGCACAATTACCTCCTGATTTACCTATGTACTGTGGAAAACTTTTAGATTAAAGAGAAATCAAAGCTTAAAGTGAAGAATAAGGAAACTATTAAAAGAACAGGCTAAAGATTTATGAACAAATGAATCTGGAAGTCAGACAGTGATGTATGTCACTATCAATTAGTGTACAGATTATATGTAAAGGTAATAAGTAACCTGGAACATTCTGCACTCAACACTTTCAGGAATATAATAAAACAATGGAAGCTATACTAAGGAATAAATGCAGATAGATTAACAATGAATATTCATTATAGCAAAATAATGACAATTTTTCATAACTTTCTTTTAAGATTAATGTTGATCTGGAATCTGTAATGGAAGATACTAACTTCAGACAGAATCAAAGTCTTAGAATGTTTATTTTATTTATTCTTTATTGGTGACCAAGAATAAGTTAGTATTAATTTGAATTATCCTGGTCACCTTGTGGTCAGACTCTGCATTGACCAAAGATACTACTTTTAGGGGAACTGCCAAAGGAAACTATTGTAGAGTCATCTAGAAAAAAATATGTTTCTGTTCTGCTCTAGATCCACCTTCTACCTTCCTCAGAACCCTCACCTTTATTCAGACACACAGTTCCACCACAACTAGAGTCACAACATAGGATCTGCACCCATAAATTCAACAGGTTGTTTCTATTTCAATAAACATTGGGCCATTTTTACTTCCAGGGACAAAGGTCTGGATCCTCCAAAAGAATGAGCACCCTCAACTGCCTTTTAAGACAAGTGACACCTCAAAGGGCTGTAATACAAACATTAAGTACCAATGTAAAATAATCAGGGTCACCAATGTATCCATGATAAAAATGTTGAGGTCCATGGTAATTTTTCAAGAAACATTGAATGACATAACCCCCTCCCCCCTCCATGTCCATCACTAAGTAAGGTAACTTTGTCAAGTGTCTGTCACGCAACACAGTAGTGCCAGCCCCTGAAAATAATCTGTTTGACTAGATTACGAGGGCCTGATCCAAAGCCTGTTGACAAAGGCCACACATGGAGGGGCACATTGGGTCACGTGCCACCTCCACCCCACCCCCAAGATTCGCTGCTTGGCTTGTACTGAGCATGGTCAGTAACATCTCCTGAAGCTGCTGCCCTCACTATCGGCTGACACAGGTTGTCTCTACCTGTTGAAGTCAATGGGGGGGGGGCGGTCTTTCATTGAATTCAGCAGACTATAGATCAGGCCCTAAGGAAGGATTATGTTAGAACAGTCAGCAGGAGCAGAACAACAAATGAACAGTACAGCACTGTGACAAGAAGTTTGCTCTGCAGTGGTGACAAATTTTGAAAGAAAGTGATGTGCTGACATGGCTGTGCTATATGTAACTGACTAGAAGTGTCATTAGGTGGCCACCTCTCGCACACCTCCTCATGGCCTCAGGGCAGCCCTGCAAGCAGACCTTGCCTCAGTTTCCCCCTTCAAGGCCTTTCTTCAATAACTCTCAACCCTGTTGTCCTTTCACACCCATTTTTAGGTTCTGGTTTATTAAATTAACAAACATTCAAAATCCATCCAGTTACTTCATTATCAGGTCACTCTGAGGCCTTTCCTGCCTGTAGTCTCATTCCTCAAGTCCCAAGTTTCCTCTACCGGAGTCTACTCACTCCCAGCAACCTCTGTACGCCATTCTAGTCTCCCTAAGGATCTCCTCCTCTCTCTAGCTTACTGCTGCTCTTCACAAGGCAGGGGTAGACAACCTATAGCATGCATGCCAAAGGCAGCACACAAGCTGATTTTCAGTGGCACTCACACTGCCCAGGTCCTGGCCACCAGTCTGGGGGCTCTGCATTTTAAGAAGCTTCATTTAAAATTAAATTAAACATTTTAAAAACCTTATTTACTTTACACTTAACAGGCTCAGTTTATAGAGTTGCTGAGTTTTATTAAACCATTTGGTCTATGTTTCTGTTGACAAAAAAACCCTGTCAATTTAAAATAATGATTGCGCAATATACAATCATTAAATGGCAGGGATATTAGGGACTGTCAAATAGGTTCATCTAAAACAGAACATGGCACAGAATAGGTTCAGGTTCAGATAACTAGACTTATCTACAGATCTCAAAACCCTTCCTTTCCCCTCTGTCTATCAACTGCAACCAGGGCCACCGGGGGGGGGGGGCAAGTGGGGTAATTTGCCCCGGGCCCCGGGCCCCACAGGGACCCCCACGAGAATATAGCATTCTATAGCATTGCAACTTTTTTATGGAAGGGTCCCCCAAAATTGTTTTGCCCCAGGCTCCCTGAATCCTCTGGGCAGTCCTGACTGCAACAGACTCAATTCCTTCCTTCCATGTGACATTTTATACACTGGAGCTCCACTTGTAATCTCTCTCTCCCTTCTATATTTACATATTCATTGGGTAACACTGAATAAGGGTTTCAGTGGAACAGATTCTATTAAGTACAATAAAGTGTGCTGCATTTGTAAGAATAGAGGCGGCTAAGTGAATTGGATTATTCCTGAGCCAGTATTGCATATACATAGGTACAGAAGACTCAGATACAGTTTTCCCACCATTAGGTAGGAGTCAAGTAAATTCTTCTCTCGTTTTTCTCCTCTTATGAATGTCCATAATATTTCTGCAGTACTAAAAATACCTGAATTATCAATGGTTCCAACAACTTCTCCACTGTAAATGTCTGGATCTGAAGATCCTGAGGATCAATTTTCAATGTAACATTTGGCACTGCTGCTGACATGTCACCTGTATACAAAACAAAGATACAACAGTAAATAACAATAATTGGGACAGCAAGACTCATACTGGTACGGACTGAGGTACTTGGATAAGTGGAATGAGCATCAGGGCCTAGGTTACTATGGTATGTGTGTCAACATAATATTCCTAACAAATATTTAGCACTTAGAACAGTGGTTCCCAACCTGGAGTTTGCACAACATTACAAGGGGGTTGCCAGCAAAATTTCCCTAATGTCATCCAGAGGACCCCAGACATGGGAAGCAGCAGGTAGGATGCGGTTGCAGGGCAGACTTTCTACCTTTTTGTCTAGCACTTATAGTAAGAATTCTAGATTTTTACATAAATTTAAGTGTTCTGGTATTGCCAAAAAAAGTCCTGAGGAAGCTTTTAAACAAGAAAATTAGGTTATTTGATTTGAATGCTGCAACACCAATATATGTAAAGATACAACACAGTATGCATCGTATAGGATTATCACCACCTTAGGGTCTGCTGCCAGGCCCCAATTCAGGAAAGCATTATTTTAAGCACATGTTTAAATCCCACTGATTTTAGTGTGACTTAAGCACATGCTTAAAACCAAACACGTTTCAGTGCACTCTCTCCCAGCCTAAAACAGGAGGTAATAACTGTGCCAAAGCCCAAGTTATATAGGTTAAAGTTGCCCCTAAGAGAAATTGGGGACGACATTAGTCCTCACTATAAAATGGAGAAGGCTACTTCTTGTGGAAGTTAATCCCCATCAAGACATCTGTTTACATGATCATGAGCATTAAAACATCAGTTGTCTCCCTCTCCCTCTCCCATATTATTTATATTCACTTAGCAATTGGGACCACTAGTTCTGGACCACCACCCCAGAGTGCTAGGCGCTGTACAAACACAGAACAAAAAAATTTGTTCTTGTCCCATACAGCTTACAATCGAAGCATGAAAGTTTGTGCAACTTAAAATCTTCTGGCAACCCTATAGAAAAAAAATATCAAAACCAGACATATCTAAAAGGTATTGCTCTCCAGTAGGACAGAATAAAACTTTACTAACTCAGCAAAAGCTCATGTGAATCTATATCTAGATTGACTTTAATGTCCATGAAAGTTTTGCCATTTAGTCAAATGGGGCCAGGATTTCAGCCCTGGACTTTAATTTAGAAACAAAACTGGCTTTGGCATGACAGACATAAGAATGGCAAAAGTCAGGATTTTACATTAACATTGTCCTGAGGACACCACTTTACCTAGTGGTTGTGTTAAAAACTATTAAATCTATTGCTTTATTTGCATCTTCATCACTGTCAAAATTTACGCCATTGAAAAGATGGATTAGTTCAGTACGCAACAATAGGCAACAACCATTGCTGGAGGCTCTTCTTTAAAATAATTGGTAGCAGAATCAGGATATTCTTCTGTTCTGGTGGAACTCTTGTTGTTCCATTAAAGTTACATTGGTCCCCCACATTTTTGGTTCATATCTGCTATTTGAAAATTTGAGAACGAATGACAACTATCAAAGACTACAAAAGCTGCACAAAGAGCAAACAATTTGTTTCATCCACCCTCCTAGGTTCCGTAAGGTTCTTATCCCCTTTTCATCTGTTTTTCCATCTCCATAAATTTGAAATTGGCTATACTGTATATGCTGAAAAACAAGGTCATTTAGATGATCCTCTTTTTCTTTTCTTTTCTTTCATAGTTATTCACTGTTAGTGAATTTAACACTTAGAATATATTTTAAAAAACTATTTTGTTTTCTTTTAAACCAAGAACAATTCAGCAGGAGAGAAGTTTTCTCATATTCTAGGCATTTTCTAGTCTTCACTGTGACAAAGCAGACTCTCTCCATCTGTTGTCCAGTGGAGGTAGCAAGGGAACAAGATGGTTTAGTACAATGGTGCTGAACCTTAGTCATGAATGCTTGAAATGGCACAATTCCTGTTCTGGTGACACGTCCCCAAATAGACTTCCATAGTCTGGGAGGGACTGATATACCTGAGGTTATGTAGCTGTGAAATCAAGATGCCTTTTGATTTGGTAGTGAACCTTTATATTTCAAAGCACTCTCTCTGTACAGACATCAGAAACCATCTTGTTTTCAGAGTTCAGTTTAGACTATCAGAGAAGACACCTACTATGTACACCCTCACCAACTTCACTTTTGTTCTTTCTTGTTCTGCTGCTGTTAAATCTATAATAAGAGGTCCCACTGACTGCAAATATCTGTTTGCTCTTCATGTATTGAAAAAAAAATCCAAGTGCATATGTTCTGACCCCAAAATGGATGTACAAAGTTAAAGACGGGGCTATCGCAAGCCAAGGTGGAAGAAAGTATAGATACAACAAGCGTCCACAAAGATGCTGGCTGTCAACCTGTCACTTTATTTTTGGGCACTAATGCTCAGAAAAGGTTCCCCCATCACAATAGAAATAAGAAATAAAAAACTTCAAAACTTGCCTAGCATGCAGGTAAGTTACACACTACTGCTAAATTAGGGTTATTTCTGGCAGTATTTGCAAGAAATCTAACAGTAACCTGGAAAATAGATTTCCATTCAGGCAGTCACACAACCATTTTACATTAGGACATCTCATACAAGTTCTAAATATTAATACAAGGTCCTTTTTGACATATTAGTATGAAAGCTCATTTTAATATTGATGAGTTTATGGCTTCTAGAAACCTATTATCAGCTAGCCAGCCATGCCTGTCGACTTCTGAAATAGATTCCACATCTGAACCTACATTTGACTCCTATTTAATGCTTCTTAAGCTGCCACTCCATGATAAATCAACAAAATTGGCTTTGTATAGAAGTTAAGCTCTGGGTTCAGCCTGACCATTGAAGTCAATGGGTTCTTTCCACTGTCTGAGAAAATTCAGATTCTTCTGCTGTTTTAGCATCAGAGAATAATAACGATTTCACACCCTTGAAAGGCCTGTTTTCTTCAACCTACTGAAATTCACCTTTTTTTTTTTTTAGGATGGTGGGAGAACATGAGTGACCTGGCTTTCTGAAGTGTCTAGCCAAAATTTCAAACTGCATTTTCATTTTAAATTAAATGACCCAGTCCACTTTTTATTATGCACAATGCTCCTGGTTTTTGCTTTGCCACCTTGAATTTATTTCCAAGGTTGGTTTCCCAAAACTGCAAGTCCAACTTGAAGATCATCAGCACTGTTGCAAATGGACAGTGTTAATTTTGTTCTGAATTCTTTCTTGGCAAGTCTGTACATCAGTTGCAAGCGGAAGCACCTCATGCTTCTATTGTCAGTTTGAAGAAATCACTGGAAGATGTTTTGGTTTATTTTCTCTTTGGACACACTCACAATTTAAGTTGTTCCTAGTGGAGTCACCTTAACTCAGTCAAAATGTGACAACACTGCTTAACTCAAAAAATACAGAAATAAAAAGCATTCATTCCTTGCCTGTTTGACAGCATGCTGCATTCCCCTTCATATTTACCCTCCTATAACAAATACTCAAAGTGAAAGATGACTCGTCTTCATATTTTGCATATTCCTTGACAGGTTGGAGACTGTTATAAACATCCTAATTTTATTATGCCACCACTTGTTCTCATCTTCTTAAAGATTAGCTTGATCCAAAACCTTGGTTCTGAACAGTCTTCTTGGGGCATGTTATAAACCAGACTCAAGTTTTGAAGCTGAGAACTATCTCTATTTGTTGTTGCAACCCCTTGCTACTACCAATTTGTCTAATAAACTGACTGCTTAGAGCCAGATCAAATCCCTATTAGGGCAATGGTAGTCCTCCCACTGACTTCAGCAAGCTCTAGGTCTGGACTTTATATTGTTGAAATTAGGGGAAAATGTGTGGCAAAATCCCCAGCACATCTCTGAAAATCTCAATCATATATTCTAAGCTACAGTGAAACAACTTAACACTTACAGATTTCTGGAAAGTAGCCTTTTATAGCATGCCTCTTTCTTACAAAAAGGAATTCCTCTAAAAGTGGCTTCAATAACTGCAAAACCTTAACAAATTAGCACTACGGTTGCCAGTTTAGATTGGATGTATTTCTGGAGGTTTCATCCCATGACAATCTTTAATAAAAGATTAATTTTTAATTCCTGGAGAATCCAGGGCAATCCTGGACAGTTGGCAACCCTAGTTAGTACAGTTTTCACAGTATTGCTTGCAAGCTATTTTGAATCCTCAGCTGTGCCCCACAGAAGTATTCATAACATTCTATGTTTTCACTATCATTTTTATGTTATTAATTATTAGTATTCTTGTGGATTAGAAACATATCAAGGCAATAAAGAGGAAAGTATAGAGGCAATCAGGGAAAATACTTAAGACACTTTCTGATATTTGTAACTTCAGGAGAACTGCCTGTGCTTGTAACTGGAGCTATACTGCCTCTTTGCTAAGCAAACAACTTTTCCAAGTGTGCATTTCTTGAGAACACGAGTTCACAGCCCATTGTTTAATAAAAACAAAATATCTACTCTAGTATAGTATGCCCTTTGGACACAATAGGGCTCTTGGTTATAAGATACTTTGATGCAAAGCTACTATAATTTGGAACTTAGATATATTAATCTATACAGAAGTCAATTTCACTAGTGTATTGCAACATCTTAGAACGTTAGACATGACTTTCAGGGGTCATGGAGATAGAGTATTTCAGTCTCAGTGGAACAAAAACCAATAACCTGCACTCATACACAACAGCATACTTTAAGCTAAGTGCTAATTTTTGTTGTGTCTTCTTATTAACAACTATGTCTAAATTGGCAAAGTTCTGCATTTCAGTGAATAAAAGAATGGCGTCAGGTTGGAAATAAAGAAAAGCAAGAAAGTTTTCTGCAGCCTAAAGTAAAATTCAGCTATAAAAATTATAATTGTTAGACAAGCTCTAAGTACAATCAGTACTCTGTAATTTAAATAAAATAATGTGATGACAGAAAATGGCTCCAAAAATACAGATAACCTTTCTAATATATCATCATTAGAATTCTGTTTATTGCTAAAATCACTAATTGTACTTACAGGATAATAACATAACTCACCTATCTCAAAACAAACAGTCCACAGTCAGGCACTAAATCAACTGTCTAAACACAAGAAAAATTGCTTAGAACTTCAGTACAACTATTATTGCTCATGGTGCGTCTGCAAGCTGATGGCCTGACAAGCGTTCTAGTGTATTTCAGGATGACTGACAGGGCACAGTGGCTGCTGGTGGGGGTTGGGCATCCTTAAAGCTATATACTAATGTAGAAATATGTCAGATATAATTAAAAATGGAAGACTGTCCTTGTAATTTTTTTTGAACAACTAGTAGTTATGGAATATATTTTTGCCATGACTTCTGGTGTATAGTCTCTTAATTTTCTAAATCACTATTCTTTCTTTTTCCATAGTCTGGTTATATGACAACCTCTGTCTCAATGCCGTGACTCAGGCTTTCAAACTGGACAGCAAAGGAATTCATAAAGATATTAACACATTTGTAGACTCCATTATTTTTCCCTTTCTCAGTCATATGGCACCCCATGGGATGTATTCATTCATAAAATATATGCCTTATGCCTATTTCTATAAAGGAAGAGATGCTACAAGGAAACACTACTGAGCTTCAACCTTATACCAGTTTCACCAACAGCAAAGTAATCTGGCCGGGATGCATTTTTAATAACTATCATGTGCTTTCCTTTTTAAACCTGGAGATTGTTCTCCTGAATGGATCTTTATTTCCTAGGATTTGTACCCTGAACTGATGTTCATCTTCTAACACCTGGCTAACCATTCTCAGCTCAGAAAATGAATGAGATTTAGTAGCAGACATCACAGTTCCATCAATCAGACACCAGAGGTTGCTTGCTAAAAGCATTATACTTGCTACATTTCATTCCTGTAAATATAGGAGATTTCCTCTACAGAACGAGAAACAAGAGACTGGGAAAAAGCACATGAAACATCTGATCCCTCAAAAAGATGAAGCCTGGCAGAAGTATATTTAAGAGCTAATTTGTAAAATAAAACATCCTATTAATTTTAAGATTTTTATACATAGCAACATCCACTGATGTCAGCACAGCTCTGGGAACAATATTTGTTAGTCCTTCTGCTACACAATCAGCACAGCAAACAAGTCATATTTTAGAGAAGTCATAAAAATAACTTCAATGAAGCTATACCTATTTACACTACATAAGGATCTGGTCCATTTAACATTGTCCGTTCAATCTGCTATGTTGCCTGAACCAATGGCCAATATTAGATATTTCAGGGGAAGGTGAAAAACTCCATATTCCATCTAGCCAATTATTCAATTATGTATATAAAAAGTATTACATCCTAAAACCATTACATTTGGTTACTCCTTGTCATTAGCAAGTGTTGCCTTCTAGTCAGATGGGCTATCTCAAAGAGAGCACAACAAAATGTATGTCAGAGGCTTGAGGAAGGTCTCAATGCAGATACAAGTTAATAAAAAAAAATTGTCTTATGCCAAAATCTAACACTGTATAATCACACTGTTAATGGAATGATAGTATTTTATAAGTCCCACCAACCCTACCAACAAGCTTGCAGTGATGCACCCACAGTTAATGTGCATTGCACCATAACAAGATACAAATCAAATACCAAAAAACCAACAAAACGAAGGGGTGGGGGGAAGTAAGGTTTCTACACAAAGAGTGAAATCTTGGCTCCATTGAAGTCAGTCAATGAAATGTTCAAAGGACAGCTCCAGTTGACTTCAGTTGCAGTTGTGAGTACTGAGCACCTAAGCAAATGTAATCCTAGATGTCTTATAAGGGCACTCAGAAAATGAGGATCACATAATTAGTGACCAGCTATGCAAAATGGGGTTTAGATGCATCATACAGGAACTCTGGGACAGAGACAGGAATAGAATGCTGCCCCAGAGAATTGGATTCAACTGCCTTAACTATTCATAGATTCCAAGTCCTGAAGAGACAATTGTGATAGTCTAGGCTTCCTTCCTGTATAACACATGCTGTAGAGCTTCCCCCAAAACAATTCTTCTAGCATATTTTTTAGAAAAAAAAATCCAATCATGATTTTAAAATGGTCAGTGATGAAGAATCCATCTTAGTAAATTGCCCTTAATGTCAGAAAATTATGCCTTATTTCTAGTCTGCATTTCTCTGTCTTCACCTTCCACCCATTGGATGGTGTTAGACCTTTCTCTGCTACATTGAAAAGCCCATTATTAAATATTTGTTCCCCACATACACACTTAGACTAATCAAGTCATCCCTTAGCTTTCTCCTTGCTGAGCTCCTTGAGACTATTTGGCTTAATCACTACAAGGTATGTTTTCTAATCCTTTAATCATTCTTGTGACACTACTCTGAAAACTCCAATTTATCAACATCCTTCTTGAATTGTTGGCACCAGAATCAGACAGTATTCCAACAGTGGTTGCACCAGTGCAAAATTCAGATGTAAATAACCTCTCTATTCCCACTCAAAATTTTCCTATTTATGTATGCAGGAATACATTAGCTCTTTTGGCCACAGCATAAATTTGGGAGTTTATTTTCATCTGATTATTCACCATGATCCCCAAATCTTTTTCAGACTGCCCACTTCCCAGGATAGGGTCCCCCACTCTGCAAACATGACCTACATTCTTTGTTCCTAGAGGTGGACGTTTACCCATATTAAAAGTCATATTCATTCCTTGCACCCAATTTACCAAGCTATTCAGCTCACTCTCTATCAGTGACCTGTCCTCTTCCTTATTTACCACTCCCTCAATTTTGGGGTCATCAACAAACTTCATCAGTGATGATATTATGTTTTCTTCCAAGTAACTGATAAAAATGTCAAATAGTCTAGGGCACAAGACTGATTCCTGAAGGACTCCACTGGAAACACATCTACTCAGTAAAAATTCCCTGTTTACAATTATATTTTAGACCTATCGGTAAGCATATTTTAATTCATTTAATGTGTGCCATGTTCATTTCATGTCATTCTAGTATTTAATGAATATGTTGTATGGTACCAAGTCCAACACCTTAGGAAAAAGAGTCTAAATTTACTATGTCAGTACCATTACATTCATCAACCAAACTCATAAACTCAAAAAATTATAAGTTAGACAGAATCAGTTTTCCATAAGCCCATATTGATTTGCATTAGTTATATTATCTTCTAATTCTTCATTAAACTGAGTCCCATATCAGCCTCTCCATTATTTTGCTCAAGATAGATACCAAGCCTATAATTACCTGGGTCATCCTGTTTACCATTTTTAAAAATTGGCATATTAGTTTTCTTCCAGTCTTCTGGAACTTTCCCACTACTCAAAAACTTACTGGGGAGGAACAACATTAATAGTCCAGCAAGTCCCTCAGCCAGCTCTTTTAGAACTCTTGGATGTAAGTTGCCTGAACCTGCTAATTTAAAAATTTCTAACTTTAGTAGCTGATGTTTAACAGCCTTCAGATACACTAGCAGACTGGAAAGAGTGTTACTACCACCACGTGATGAGACTATACAATTATTTTCCCCCAAATAGAAAACAAATATTTATTGAACACTTCTGCCTTTTCTGCATTATTTATAATTCTACCATTTCCATCTAGTAGTGGATCAATATCACAGTCAGGATTCTTCTTGTTCCTAATATATTTTAAAACTCCTTATTGTCCTTTCCACTGTTGGCCATAGATTTCGCCTTGTGTCCCTTTGCTTCCCTTATCAATTTTCTATAATTCCTAATTTCTGATTTAATATTAATAACTCTCAGCTTCCCCTTTCTTCTATTTGTTATATATTTAAATGGGATCATCCTTACTCTGCCTGCAATGTCCCAAATTTAACTGAGTTGATCAAAGAGAAATGTTCACAAGAACTCAATTTGAAATCATCCTATTCCTTGGTTTATTGAGCTATCAAATGTCATTGAGTTACAGTCTTGTAGCCCAGTAGCAGCTCCTTCAGTTTGGAATTATGGTGACAGGTGAGTCTGCAAGCCATAAAAATATATTACCTACTTTTAAGTCTTCATGTTCTAGGCATCAATGTATTCTCGTTTCTGACCTTTAGCCAAGCATTGCTGACTTCTGATGGTAATAAGCAGTTCAAGGAGAATGAAGCCCTGCCTTTCATTTCAATATACATTCTTCTGCATGCATCCAAGTAATATGTTCAACTTTGGGTTTAACTTTCACATACTCCTATACCTACCTATTTCAAAGTTACTCTATTACATCATTTCTAATAAAGTAAGCTAATGTCACTTCTCCCTCAGTACACTTTGTGTCAATACATTGCATGTCTAGATGCAGGTGTTAACAGTGAGTTGTGAAATCCAGTCTGTGTTGTATTTATTCCTACATGATGATAATCCTACAATCTGCCCAGTTACAGAGTTTTTGGCTTTCAGCTTGTCAATCAGTTTCTGAGGAGCAACCCAGAGCATTCCCAAAGAGTACATCATGATCCTGATGCTGGAATCATTACTCAGGCAAGCCTTCCACTGAAATATAACCATAAGAATCTGTGGTCTTGGTTCTGCCACCATTATACCAATATTACACAAGTATAGCTGCATTGAAGTCAATAGAGTTATGCTGGATATATACCAATGTAAATGAGAACAGCATCAAGCTATGTATCTAAAAGATGCTTTAATAGTTATGTTCACAATGTTTCCCCCAGACACACAAATAATGGTCTAGGAACTTTTTAACCAGAACTGAGCAAATAACTATTTTTTCCAATTCAGTGGCCAAACCAAAAAAAAAAAAATCCCCCAAAATTTGTTTTGTGTCTATCCAAAACCAAAATTTCAGTTTTTCCCCTCAAACAAAACAAAATTATTTTGAGTCAAACAAAACATTGCTTAATCTAAAACAAAAAAAAGTTGATGGTTTTATTCCTGGATTTTTTCAAATCCTTTGAGTTTTTTTAAATAAATCTAGCTAAACTTTGAACATTTTGAAATTAAACATCAAAACAAAAAATAGTTCAATTTAAACATTGTTTTTTTCTTTTTTTAAGTCAAAACCTTTTGCAAATTATTTGTCAGTCCAAAACTGTATTTTTTGGCAAATAAGCTATTTGTCTAAAAAAAAAAGTTCACCCAGCTCTACCTTTCAGTAGCAATATTTGAGCTATTTAAGTAACATTTGCCTCAAAGAAAGAAATATGGGGTGACAAGGGGACGATACACATTCAGGAAGCAGTATGCATTGGCCCCTTTTGTACTCATGAAGTCTTGCATTTTCGAAGACTCCCAGTGAAATGAATTGGCCTGTTATTTTTCACTACATGTATTAGGTTTGGGTATTGATCAAATGCTCCACACGATCTTGGGTGCTAGGTGGTTTTTGGGTGGCTGGTTGTACTGTGCAGGTAACAATAGGCAGAGGATGTTTGCATCCAAGCCCGTCTTTTTTTTTTAAGTGTTTCTATCTTTAACAAGGACCAGAGAGAATGTTTAAAGGAAGTTCAAGTTGATCTTGTACTAAATATAGCTTATTCTTCACCTCAACAAAAGTCACATGTGTTTACTATAGTAACATATGATGTAACGTTAACTTGAAACTCAGAGGAAGGACTCTTTAAACATTCTTTTTATGAAATTATCACCACACATCTTTATATTATGGTTGCTAGTTTTCACACTGTAATGTTATTCCCAGTTTAGTAAACGCATCTTCATCTTAGTCCATTGTAATGAATTAAAAATCATGTTTTTCATTCTCCTAGTACAGCTGCTACTCTTCACAATAGATTTCCTTGTGTTTCACATTCATGGGCTACAGTAGCCTACTTCTTTGTCAAGTGCCAGTTTTGCATGATCTAGCTTCAGATTGATCTAATTCAGGGGTCGGCAACGTTTCAGAAGTGGTGTGCCAAGTCTTCATGTATTCACTCTAATTTAAGGTTTCGCGTGCCACTAATACATTTTAATGTTTTTAGAAGGTCTCTTTCTCTAAGCCTATAATATATAACTAAACTATTGTTGTATGTAAAGTAAATAAGGTTTTTAAAATGTTTAAGAAGCTTCATTTAAAATTAAATTAAAATACAGTGCCCCCCGGACTGGTGGCCAGGATCCACACAGTGTGAGTGCCACTGAAAATCAGCTCATGTGCCGCCTTTGGCACGCGTGCCATAGGCAGGGCTGATTCTAGCCATTTCGCTGCCCCAAGCACAGCGGCACGCCGGAGGGAGCGCTCTGCCACTCGCCGGTCCCACGGCTCCGGTGGACCTCCCGCAGGCATGCCTGCAGATGCTCCACCGGAGCCATGGTGGACCTCCCACAGGCGTGCCTGCGGATGCTCCACTGGAGCCACAGGACCAGCGGACCCTCCACAGGCATGCCTGCAGGAAGTCCACCGGAGCCGCCTGCCACCCTCCTGGCAACCTGCAGAGCACTCCCTGCGGCATGCCGCCCGAAGCACGCGCTTGGCGCACTAGGGTCTACAGCCGGCCCTGGCCATAGGTTGCCTACCCCTGATCTAATCTTTATAGGTTTACACTCTGACCACTACATTTACCAGTTCCAAGTAATTTAACTATTCAACATTCCTACTGCGCACACACTAAACCAAAACCAAAGAGGTCTAGGTGATCACTTGTTAATTTTAAATTTTTGACTGAGCTATACAGAAGGAAGAAGAGGAAGTGGTTTCAGTAAACCTCATCCATTTGCACCCTTCACAGAAATTGGGCACAGTTCTCTTAAAAGACACAGGCACTTCCCCTAGCAAGTGCCCCCAAGGATGATAGTTACCTAAAATAAGAAGGGGAGGGGCAGGGTAAAAGCAAAGCCATAATCCACAATAAACAATCAGTACAACTAATTGGGTGAAGTGGGGAGGGTGCATGCTCAACCCCTGGAAAGGGTGGCATAGGTCTTAGTACAGCATATGATTTCAGGATCCTCCAAGACAAGTTCTGGATGGGTAAGGCAGAATTTTTCCTAGGGGCTCCTAGTACAGCATGGCCCTTCAGCTCCTTTTCAACCCAGGCAATGGTTTCAAAAAGCCTCCCTGTTTTGAGCCACATTGTGTTTTCTTTAGATACAGTAGCACTTCTTGTTTCTTCTCTTTTTTGAGTTAACATGATCACTGATATATATTGAAAATGGTATCACAATAACAAGCTATCACTTTATATTGTAAGTGGTTTTCTGGTCCTGCTTGCAGGCTAGTGGGTTCTGCAGGGAAGTGTGAAATCTGGGTCTTCAGCAGTCAGTCTGCAAAGACACAGCCTAAAACAAGGGTGGGTTGACTTGTGCCTAACTGCCTTAGGGACTCCCTGCTTTGTGTATCTCTCTCTTTTTTTTTTTTTCAGTCCTACAGTCTAAGAAATAAAGGAGCACTACCTTACAGAAAGAGTATTTTATGTTTTTATCTAGTTTCTGTTTGCAATGAACATAAATCTCTACTTCCAAATCCTGCCACATGTATTTAAATAAATGATTGCTGATCATCATTGCTTTCCATAGGAGTTGGATTGGGCCCTCACTAATTACTTGGGTGACAAAAGGAGCATTCAATCTGCTATTTCACACTTCTTCCTCTAAAAATCTAAATAAATTAAGAATATCCAAAGTGCCCAAATCTAATCCCTTCAGAGATTTTTCCTTCCGTAAATGGGAGTCTACAGGCACAATTCTTTGTTGTAAGAGTTTGTGCCTTACATCAAGGGCAAATTTGGTGCTCCATCTTTTTAAAAGTACCGAAAATAGAATAAGAAAAATATTCCAGTGCACACATCACACTTGAACTAGAATCCATTCTGGAGAACTTTCTTAATGTGTACAAATAATGGTGTTTTCTGAAGTATACAGATCTGTTTGTCTGCTCTTATTACTATTTTGGAAACAGTGCTTTCTATATTTAAATATCTAATGTATAAATTATCTTATAAAAGCTACCTTGTGCAATGATTCAGTGTTTTAAATCCCTAAACTCACAAATTTACATTTACATCAGCCTCCCCTGCACGGGAAGCAACTTCCATCGAAGTGTCAGGAGATAAGTGCAGCCTTACTAAAGGGAACAGCATTCATGCACTATCTTATCTTCCTTGTACAATATTGCGATATGCTTTTTATAGCTAGAAAATATGTGACTGCACTGCATGACCTTGGCTAGTGGCTTCAAGTGACAAGATCATGTGATTTCTTATATCTACGGAACCAGCACGAAAATGCAGGTTTACAGGTAAGAAACATACTTTTTAGGAAGTTTGAAAAAAATTCACCTTATTTTTCCGCTGACATTTGAGGGGAGACTATTCAATTAAGTACCTGTAATTCAATTCACAACTCAATGTACTTTCAGTATAAACAAAATTCCCTTCACTCTACTTCAGTCTTACCTTTCAAATCAAGAAGCCAACTCTAAGACACCAACTAAGAGTTCCAGGAAACTGCTCTGTCTAGAAGTCTTCTTGCAGAGTTCTGACTCCAGATCCACTGACAAGGACTAGCTTCTTTGGTTGCATGTCAATCACAAAGATTAGAAAAGGAAATAGGAGGGGAGAACAATGGAAAAATATAGGAAAGGGGAGGGTGATAGCCATCTGGTCCCACCTTCTGAACTGAGAGTTACTGACTTCACTGACAACTTGTTACTGAAAATACCTCTTTGAAAAAGCCGAGACTAGTTCCTGTAAGACCTGCAAACAAAGTCACTAAGCTTTCAGAGCCTCATTCAAAGCCCACTGAAGTCAATGGAAAGACTCCCATGGATGTTAATGGGTTTTGGATTAGGGCTTTAAGGAAGATCCTTATAATCAGTTTTCCCTCTTCTATTTTCAAACTGCTGATCTGCATATAAATACACAAATTATAGCTGCAGGAACTACATAGATGAGAGATCAAAGAAAAAGAGCAAAAGTGATAGGTAGGAGACCCATGCCAGATATTGCAATTGAAACTCATGTTAGATATTGCAGGAACATACAGACTAAAATTTCATCCAGATCAGGCCCTGTAATATATATTGTCCACATGCCAGAAAACTCCAATAATACCTACATATGATGACAAACTGCAAAGTGGGAGATATACACAGAAGGGCTGTTAGGAATTAATAAAGCAAATTAAACTTTTATCATTTAAATTTTGTTTATGCACATTTCAGTTTATTTTTGTTTTCTCTGTTTGCCCCTCTGATTCTGTGCCTTCCTCTTGTAATCCACCTTTTTCTTCCCTCCTCCAGCTTCACCTTCTTGGTCCTATTCTTTCTTACTGGATTGCTTCCTCTTTCTTTCCTCCCCATTTATCTATTTGTCCCGTTGAGAATATGAAACAGCAGCATGTCACTCCAGGATTCAAAGATCATATTTTTTCAATATTAGTCTTCCCACTTCATGTGCTTTAATGGTAAGTACATTTGGATGCAATGTGATTATTTAAAAGCTTTTCTGTTATAGGTAAGGCACAATCTGATCCACTTAAAATGCATTTCTGATTAAGACAATTCAGAAGTTGCCGTGTTAAGCCCATACTGCACCCCCCCGGGTTAGTGGCACATTAGATTTGGGACTTGGGGAATCTCCATCGTCAAATAAGATCGGAACTGTTGTCGTTCAAGAAGAATGTTTAATTCTGAGCCAGGACTGGCTCTACCATTTTGCCGCCCCAAGCAAAAAAGAAAAAAGAAAAAAAAAACGCTCAGATTACCACCCGAACTGACAAAGCAAAATAAATAAATAAATAAATAAAAGCTGCCCCAAGAATGGACGGAATGCCACCCCTTAGCATGTGCCACCCTAGGCACGTGCTTCCTGCCCTGGTGTCTGGGGCCAGCCCTTTTCTGTGCCAGATGTGGAGACACTCTGGCCATGGAGGAATGGTTTGTTCAGCCTAAGCACACAGATAAAACCTTTTTACTGAGTTTTGGTCCAGTCACAGATGAGCACTCACACAGCAAGAGAGAGGTATTCTTCTAATGGAATCCAAAACATTTCCCATTTACTCCACTGAATGATAGTTGTAATTGTAGGACACCAAGCCTAACTGAAGAGAATCTGAAATTCAGCAGAATTCTAATTACCAGTAATTAAATTCCCACTGATTTCTTATATTTTGCTGATATGCTCAACATTTATCCCTTAATGAGTCTTACATACACAAATCAACTCTTAGTGATATAAGGCTAGAATTAGCCTTAGTGTAATTCCCTCTGGAGACAATCAACCAATGGGAATTTGTTCTCATTGTGACAGGTTGGATCACAGAAACCCCCTTGGAAGCTGCCAACTGATGTGCCAAGACTACCTCTGCTCCGGTTTGCCCTGCCAGCTCAGGACTCCAACACCCTGTCTTGCTGAGCCAGACACTCTCGTCTGCTCCAACACAGACCCAGGGTCTGAATTACCTGCCCCAAAGCTGCAGGTTTACCCTGAAAACAGCTCACAGAAGTGTGCTTGTCTTTAATACTCAGATGCCCAACTTCCAATGGGGTCTAAACCCCAAATAAATCTGTTTTTACCCTGTATAAAGCTTATATGGGGTAAACTCATAAATTGTTCGCCCTCTATAACACTGATAGAGAGATACAGCAGTTCCTTGCCCCTCCACCAGGTATTAATGCATACTCTGGGTTAATTGATAAGTAAAAAGTGAGTTTATTACATACAGAAAGTAGGATTTAAGTGGTTCCAAGTAGTAACAGACAGAACAAAGTAAGTCACCAAGCAAAATAAAATAAAATGCGTAAATCTATGTCTAATCAAACTAAATACAGATAAGATCTTCACCAATTCCAGAATTCTCCCTTTTACAGGCTAATCTCCTTTTAGCCTGAATCCAGCAATCATTCATACCCCCTGTACTTGCTGTCCTTTGTTCTAGTTTCCTTCAAGTATCTTGCAGAGTGGAGAGGCTCCTTCTTTAGCCAGTTGAAGATAAAATGGAGGGGTCTCCCAGGGGTTTAAATAGACTTTTTCTTGTGGGTGGAGACCTCCTCCTCACCCTGTGTAGAATCCAGTCATAAAATGGAGATTCGGAATCACATGGGCAAGTCACATGCCCATGTATGACTCAGGACTTGCAGGTAGAAGCCATTACCCACATGCTACCTTCTCAAGTAGACTTCTTATGTGGATTGGAGTCTTCCAAGCTCTTTTGTCTGTTAAGTGCTTCCTGACTGAGCACTTAAATTGCACATTCCTTTCCCAAGAAGTGTCCAAGTCTTCTACCTAAGGCCATGGCTACACTGGCGCTTTACAGCGCTGCAACTTTCTCGCTCAGGGGTGTGAAAAAAACACCCCCCTGAGCGCTGCAAGATACAGCGCTGTAAAGCATCAGTGTAAACAGTGCCGCAGCACTGGGAGCACGGCTCCCAGCACTGCAAGCTAAACCCCATAAGGATGTGGAGTACATGCAGCGCTGGGAGAGCTCTCTCCCAGCGCTGGCGCTGTGACTACACTCACGCTTCAAAGCGCTGCCGCGGCAGCGCTCCCATGGCAGCGCTTTGAAGTTTCGAGTGTAGCCATACCCTAAGGCTACTTAGAAATCAGCAATTATACAGCCAATGTTCATAACTTTGAACACACAAATGGTGCCTGCATACAACTAGGATGAACATAACCAGTAGATCATAACCTTTACACAGATATGTTACATGGCATATGTAGCAAAACCCTATTCCAGTTATATCATACATACATTTATGAGCACCCCCCGTAGAGCCTTATGGGGTACACTGTCACACTCGTGATATAACACTTGTAATTTTATTACATGATGGAGAGTTTGAAAGAGTTGGGGATTTTCTGTGATCAGAAATTGAACTACCTACATATGTAATCTTAGGTACTGCTTCTGCAATGAACTTAACAAGGGTGCACCTATGTGACCACCAGGGATCCATCTTCCCAGAATTCATCACAGGATCAGGGCCTTAGTTTTTCTGATGCACCACATGAGGAAAAGATTTGAGCAGCGAAAAAATGAATTTGCATATTGAAGGAACATCTGCAGTAATTTCTCCTGAAAAACTTCAAGTAGTATTTATAGGAACTAAATATATTGTTGTGGATGAACTAATTTACTGAGAGAAAGCAAAGCTGAGGATTCATTAGATTTTGATTTTATTCATAACTCATTCCTCTTAGAATTGGTGAGGCTTAGGGCTGAGAGATAAATAATGTTTGTTTTTTTACTCTCTTCTAGATCTTGAACTTAGAGGAAATGGCACAAATGACACTTCTCCATGCAGACAATTTCTAGGCCTTAAAACATTTTGTTAGCATAGTACTATATTAGTTCCTTGCTCTGTGATTTCATACTAGATTCTGTTAATTTGTTAATTGTTTAAGTGTCTTACTTTTGATCCTCAGTTTTATTAATGTCTTCAAAGACAGTTTATAAATTAAGAAGCAAAGAAAATGCAATCTGTTTTAAATCACATTTAATCTTCAAGGTTGGCATGTGCAACGTCCGCAAACTGACAGGCCACTGAGCCAGGGGAGCCATGGCCTGATCTCTTTATGGCAGGGCCAAACCTAAGTGGCCTAACTATGACCCTGCATACCAAGCTGAAACATTACTCATTCAAAATCGGAGGGGGTGGGCTGGTGTAGGAATTTACAGGCAGCAGAGAGGGGGTGGTCAGGCTGCTGAGGAAGAGAAGAGTGCCCTAGAGGAGAAGAGGAATATTAGGCAGGGATGTATAGCAAACATATGCCCCCACACACTCGGTAGCCCCTGTCTAAGCACTCCTTTCTATAAACCTAAAGAAATAAAAACTACAAATCTTTAAAGTTGTTTCAAAGCTATTTTTTGGAAAAAAAATACTACAGCTTATAAGATGATCCTGCAAATTTAACGTACACACAGCATTTGGGGGGGGGGGGGAGACCACAGGAGGGAGAATGTCTGCCTTTTTGTATGTTTTTTTTTCTGTTGTCTGAATTGTCTAATCCAGGGAGTGAAAAAAATATATATCTTAGTAATTCAAACCATGGAGTATTTAATAAGAAGATCTTCCCCTAAAGTGTCTGGTTGACAGATTATATGAATATCCAGAGTGTCACGGGTAATTACAAAATAGCAACACAAACTCATAAGTTTGTCAGTTCTCTCAGTTACCACTAAAACATGCTGTACAATCAACATCCTAAAACCTTTTAAAAACTCTATGGACTAATATGAACTATTGTACTTTTTCACCATGACAATCTTCCAAATCTTCATGACAGCCTTCCTGTCACCTGGGCCAATCCTTCACTATTTTTAACTCCTTATCTCATTACTTTAGACTTCTTTAAATTTAAATTCATGACTCATGCTCCAAACATCTCTTATACATATCTCTGGATGGATTTGAGTGTTTTCACTACATTATTTACTGGTCAATCCAATTTGGTGCTATCCAAACGAAAGGGCATTTCAGCATTGCCAATCCTTGCAAATTTATTGTGACTTGCAATAGTTGGTATTTTTCTGACAGCCCCTGCTCCCGGAATTATGTGAGAATCTCAACTTTCATTTTAAAAATTGTAAGTTTCTTCCAGCGCTCATAGTTGTGAAGAAAAGCTTTAAAATATAAGACCAAAAAACTCAAATGAGAAGACAGAAAGAACTAAATATTATTATTATACACACACATACACACTCTTAATCTCATGAGTTTCAACCCAGTAGCATGCTATGGGGAGATGGGGCTTAACTCATAATTTTTGAAAACTTGGGGCTGGCCATACTGGCATTTTCTTCCATCAGCTTTTGGGATAAATTCTCACTGACTTTAGAGACACTTCTGCACACAAGCTACTAGCAAAATAGGACCCTTAGAAACCATGGATACTATCCTGCCGAAGAGTTGCATGCAGAAGTACCACTATCTTTAGACTCTTTTAAAGTCTCTATGTGCAGTGTAACACATACTGGTTCCAAAACTGATTCTTGTATACTCTGCTAGGATGATATTCCAAGAAGAAGGAGTGCTAGGCAGACATGGGCTCCACCTAATGAAGAGAGGGAAGAGCATCTTCGCAAGCAGGCTGGCTAACCTAGTGAGGAGAGCTTTAAACTAGGTTCACCGGGGGAAGGAAACCAAAGCCCTGAGGTAAGCTGGGAAGTGGGATACCAGGAAGAAGCATGAGCAGGAGAGCACAAGAGGGGAGGACTCCTGCCCCATACTGAGAAAGCAGGACGATCAGCGAGTTATCTTAAGTGCCTAATCCTATACACAAATGCAAGAAGCCTGGGAAACAAGCAGAGAGAACTGGAAGTCCTGGCACAGGCAAGGAATTATGATGTGATTGGAATAACAGAGACATGGTGGGATAACTCACATGACTGGAGTACTGTCATGGATGGATATAAACTGTTCAGCAAGGACAGACAGGGCAGAAAAGGCAGATGCAAAAGCTTGGTTCCAGACTAACCCATAGAGACCTACTGTAGATTTAGTTTAAGGACAATCAAAATTACATCCATTAACAGAAAAATTCTGCTAAAATGAGTCTTTTTATGCTGTTCATTCATGAAATCCAATATCTTCAGTGTTGGGCAACAGAGCTGAGAGAAAATTCAGGATTTCCATCCTTGAGGAAATTCTGATATTTCTGAATTTGTTTTCATCCCAATTCAGGATTGAACATTGAAATATCAACATTTAAGAACAACAAGCTCCAAAATATAAAGATTTTGGAAATGTTTAAAATGGCAGACATTCCTGAACCAAAACCTTTCAGTTTGTTGAACCCAGTCAAAACATTTTATTTTGCATCAATTCAACATTAAATTGTATCTGTCAATGGTACCTTCTAGGAGTTGTAGGTGAGGTTCCTCTTGCCCCCATTCACCTCTGTGGGCTGGGCAGGCTCCCTAGCTTGACTACATCTCTCACGATGCACCACATAGCTAAGTCAGAGGGGCAACCATGGCGCTCCATGGAAGATGGGTCCAGCAAAGAAGCCTAGCCCGTTGGAAAAATGGGAGCATGAGACACCCAAACTGCCACTTCTATGAGATTCCACAGCATCATAAGCAAGTAAAGAAATAAATAATGCCACCTAGCTCCTACACTGAGGTCTACTGATGAAAAGCACTAAGTACTTTATAAAGGATGCCAGTAGCATTATCCCCATTTTATAGGTGAGGAAATGGAGGCACGGAGAGTGACTTACTCAGTGTCACATGGGAGACACTTGTGGAGCTGGAAATAAAATTCCAGGTCTCCTGAGTCTCAGTCTAGCACCATGTCCAGTAGAGCATACAGCTTAATGTTAATCTGACTCAAAACAAAAACATTTTCACTTAGTTCAACAAACCAAAAAAAGTGTTTCTAATTGGGTTGAATCAACTCCAAACAAAATACTAGAAGAGAAGACTTCCCAGTGGGAATTTCAATTTTGCTGAAACTGCATTTTTCACCATAAAATCATTTCAAGCAAGAATTCCCAACCAGCTCTGCTGATCAGGCAGCACAATTTTAGACATTTTGAAGAATTTCCCACTCTCCAGTATTAACTATTCTCACAAACCCAAACTACTATGATTATAACAACTTTTCTCCATTTTTCCATCCTACTATTTTACAAGGTAAGATTTGCCTTACTCAGAAATATGGTATTTACCCCAAAATTCTAACAAATCTTATCTGACACACTCTAGTGCAGTAGTTCTCAAACTTTAGCAACCCAAAGACCTCCATTTTTATTTAAAATTTTTCCTGGGCCCCAAACCCCCTGCTCAGCCCCAGGTCCTGCCCCCATTCCACTCCTTCCCCAAGACCCCCTCCCATCTCTTCCTCCCCACTCCTCCTTTGCCCCTCCTCTTCACCACCTCTTTACACCCCCTCCCATGAGCGTGCCCCGTTCCCACTCCTCCCCCTCCCTCCCAGCACCTCCTGCATGCCACGGAACAGCTGTTCCCTGGCATGCAAGAGGCACTGGGAGGGAGTGGGAAGAGTTGATCAGCGGGGTCAGCAGTCCTGGACATGATTCCGCCCCGTCCCCTGACCACGCCCCAGCTCCACTCCTCCTCCTCCCTCCCAGCCCATCCTGCACACTTTTTAAAAAAGACTGTCTGCTTTTTTGGGGTCTTCTGCAGTAAAGAAGTTGGGGGAAATAAGCACTTTACAGTGAAGATGGATGGGGAAAGAATAATTATAAAAATGGAAATTTGTATAAGTTTGCCTGAGCCCCAGCATGTTGTATGTTATCCAATTTCTTTTCTTTCCCTGTATTCACTGAGTTTTATTTTTACTTAAGGTTAACAAATTTAAAGCTTATCAAATGAAACATTTTATACAATGCATAATCTACTTGTGGAACTCATTACTATGAAATATCATTGAGGATTAACAGGGATCAAAACAAGGTAATACATTTATCTGGAACAATTAGAATATACACCATTACAATAGTCAGACTTTTTAAAAGGGATATAAATTCATGTTTCAGGTACAAGCTAACCACTAATTTACAGGGGTTAGGAAGAAAACTTCTCTGTAAGAGAAGTTATTCTATGATTGTCCATTACAAGGTCTCTTATACCTTCCTCTGAAGCACCTGGTGCTACTGGCAGAGACAGGATACTGGACTAGATGGACCACTGGTCTGATCCAGTGTAACAATTCCTATGTTCCTGTATTGATAGTAGTTGGGAAAATAGCCAATAAAGCATCCATTTGGTGAAATGCAAGTTATTAAACTGTTAAGTAATTAATAGATTCTGCATTATTCCACAAACTCTAGCAAAATTCTATCCGAATGGAGAAGTGTGATGCTGAAGAAATCTCAAATGCAAATGTTTGCAGTACTGTATTATGTGTGGCTGCCAGATTTTCTGAAAATTCTGGTTCTCTGTGTCTTTTTCTAAGAAAAAAAGAATCAATGCAATTTTATGGATGAAATTTTAAGGACACAAGAGGCTCTGACACCCCACCCCACCTCAAACAAAGAAAACCAAAAGGACTCCACATACATGGAAGTGTTGGCCCACAAAGATCCTTTTACAGGATGGGGACAATAACAAAATCAGAATTCAAGGTATTCCCCTCTTGAGCAAACATTTTATTTTCTTCTATATGATAAGTATTATGCTTTAATCTATATTTCCAAAGCAGCAGATATACAGTGAAACCTAGGCCTAACTGATGTCCCTAGCATGAGCTAGTTCTCTGGCACTTACAGATACATTTTCATTTGGTCTCTAATTCACACACTCAAGTTTTAGATTTTGCATGCCCATCTACTAGCATATAGCATAGGTATTTGCATAATCAGTTACCTAGTTTGTGGTTTTAACATATAGGCATAACAATTCAGTAAGTGTGTTTATAAACAGCCACAAGTGGAAATTTAGAGGTCACTTTTTGAGAAGTTGGCACAAACTGGTAAAATTGAATGAACACCCACTATTTAGGAGGTAAGGCCTTAATCCAGCAAAGCACTTAAACATAACTAAAATTCAGTGGTTCTATTCACTTGCTTAAAGTTAAGCATGTGTTAAATGTTTTCTAGATTGGTGCCTATATTAATTCAGCTATACCCTTTAATACGCTGGTTCCAAGAAACTGATAATAGAACTAAAGTCCGTTTTTTCCCCCTCAGAAAATGTGCTCTTTGAAATTAAATTTGCCAAATAGAAATACATACAAGTTTTAAAGAAAGGTCCTTTACTAAGTTCGTGTAGTGGAACACAGGGAGAAACATCTTGCTTCTGCATTTTTTTTTTAATTTATGGGCCAGATTTTCAAATAGCAAAGCACAATACAATATACAATGCATTCCTCCGTTTGTGTATGCAGGTCCCATGACTGCATGCACAAATGGATATTTCAGCAGCTAAACAGTAATTAGCAGCACAAACAATTGGTACCCAGCTGCACATACATTTTTGTCCACAGAAATCAGGCCTCCTTTTTTTAAAATTTTGCCATAAGACTTAACTATGTTAATTTAGTGTTTGTGAACAGTGCCAGATTGCATGCACAGATGGCTGCAGACTCCAGTGCAGTCGAAGAATACATTCAGCAGTCAGTCTGTAGTCTCAGAAGCTTTATACACACTACCCCCCCAAGAAACCAAATCTTTGAACACCAGGGACCACCTCTCGAGGTAAAGAATAGTTTAGATTATATGTTCTTTCAGGTTTTTTTAGCTTTTCTAGAGAATTCTTGCAAAAGTTCAGTTGGCATTCATAATGATGAGGTCTTTCTTTTTAAATGGTGAACCCCTGTTTACTAGAAACTGAACTGATGCACCAACTCATTTCACAGAAGCTGCCCAGCAACCATCCGAATGCAATAATTTAAACTGGTGAAAGGCTCCATATGTCACTGAAATCCCTGAGCCACCTTATCCTACACTTCTTGGCATTGTATGGTTTTGGTCGATGCCCAGGATAAACATAAAATATTCACAAAAATTGCAGCTATCTGCCTTAGAGAAAGAACATCACAAAAAGCTTACATCCCATGATATAGTATGTCACGGATGAGCAGGTTTAATTAGATATGTAGCTTTGAGAACCTATTGGTATTCTCTCTTCTTTTCTGAACTGGGCGGGGGGCAGGGGGGAGAGAGAGGGAGAGAAAGAGGCAGAGGGAGGGAGACCTGAGATTGAGTAATAAAGACACTGAAATATTTGGAAGTGTTATCCCCCCCAAAAAAATCAAGCTAAGTATCTATAAGTGAACTTTTTATCTCTCTTCCTTTGCCCCTATAAAACATCTATAAAAATCCATTAAATGGCTTTTTGGTCTAATATATTGGGATTCCACTTTAACATTTCTAGTACCACTGCACAATTAGATCAATTCATGTCATGTTTTAAGTGCTTTGGTTGATTAAATTGATCCAAAAACATTTTCTGGGGTTTTGTCCAGTACAAATACCATTACAGGCACATTTTTAGTAATAGGATTTGGTGTTCTAAATATAAAGTCCAGTAAATAAAGCTGAACAAATAAAAACATTCCTCACCTTTAGAAACCTTTGATCTGGAATTTTAGTATGAGTGCTTTTTAGCAAGGGCAAAGGAAATGAGGGCAGCATGGTATCCTGTTTAGCAAAGGACTATATAAGAGCCACAAAACAGAGAGGAACACAAAAAGTTAAATTACAGGAATTGCCAGAACATGCTTACTGGTTAACATTGCAAGGAAACATTGCAGGGGAGTGGGGAAATGTATCTTATATATGTATCTCTCTCTCTATATATGTGTGTGTGTATATATAAAGAATATAAAGAGCATTTTTTTAAAAAGAAATTTTGGACCATTCCAAAGTACAGTATGATGAAATACAAAATATGTGGGTGTTAACCACTCTGTTGGCCACTTAATCATGCAGCATTCTAATGGAGTTTTTCATGCTAAATTAGTAACTTTCAAAGTTGACAAGTGTTCACATTGCACTCCCCCTCAGTAGCTTGCCCAAGCCAGGGAAACTAACGATCCAACTAGCGGACCAAGTTCAGTGACGAATCCTGGTCATGCGCCACCTGAGGCACATTACATGTACGCCAAGAAGATTATAAATGAAGAATAATAGGCTTTCATTTAATTAGGCAATCGTAACCCGTAGCCCCTAAAAGGCTTAATAAAAAAACCCCTAAAAATAAAGATTATTGAAAGATAAACCCTTGAAAGAGGAAAAAAGCAAACAAAAACATTCCGCCCCAAAGCAAGGCACTTTTAACCTACCACCCTTCGCTATAAATAATCCCCATCACCCCTAGACAAAATAAAAATGAAATGAACATATCTTTAGTCTTCCCCACAACGTGACAGATGAAAACTCTTTTCTATTGAAAAGGAAGCAAATTTGCAGGCCTTCAATAGAGATCTGCCTGCCATCCTATCAAGGTTATAAGCAGGGCAGGTGCTTCCATTTAGGTGACCTAGGTGGTTGCCTAGGGCGCCAGGATTTGGGGGGGCGGCATTTTGCCGCCCTTGGCGGCAATTCGGCAGCAGGGGGTCCTTCTGCGCTTTGGGTCTTCGGCAGCAATTCGGCGGCAGGGGATCCTTCCGCGCTTCGGGTCTTCGGCGGCAATTCTGCGGCGGGTCCTTCACTCACTCCGGGACCCGCCGCCAAAGTCCCCCGAAGACCAGGAGCACGGAAGGACACCCTCCCTGCCTCAGAATTGCCACCAATGACCGGGGCGCGGAAGAACCCCTGCCTAGGGCGCCAAAAACCCTGGCACTGCTCCTGGTTATAAGAGTCAGTGAACAGTAACACCTCCTCAAATCTCAAGTGCCATGATTAATGAAAGCAACAAATGGTCTGTTAGGTAAAGTCAGCATTTGCCAATAGTTATTTGTGGTATCTCAGATATCTCTGTGTGGTAACTCCCTATACTCTACTTAGAATACATTGAAGCCAACATTTTCAAATATGGATGCAGATTGCTGACAACTAACTCCATTTTTACACACTTCAGTAAGCATGGCCTAATTTTCAGGCTTGCTCAGCAAGGCATGAACTAACAGATGGAGATTATGAAGAAACTTCCCATATGGGCAAGTTACTCAGTAATCGTACAGCACTGCTGAAATCAAGCCACTTTTATTTCAGTCCCTAAAGTCTGAATTTAGGTGCCCTATTTTAAGCACTCCCATTTAAAAGTGTTGGCCAAAGCAGGAGAAAAAAAAACAAAAAAAACACTACATGATCCACAGAAATGGCAGGTGGAATTTTTTTACAGAAACATTTCAAGCATTCAATGATTTTATACATTATCTTTTTACCAGTAAACTGTAACTCAAGGCCTAGCATGATACAGGAATAGTCCATTGCAATGTGTGTGAGGTTCATTAATTCCTCATTCAGCCCTTACACTCTTCAAGGGAGATGTAGAATTTAGTACTGAATACTTGTAAGTTCCATGTCAGTGCAGCATTATTTGTTCCACCAGCATCACTGTAAATGCTTGTTAACTTAGCAGACAAAATCTAAATTAAATTGTTTATTGAAAATATTATAAAGGTTTGATGTATTAATAGCTGCTGTCAATAATGGTGTCCTTATGAAAATCAAGCATTCTGGGAGGAATAACACTGCAACCATTTCATTATTAAAACTGTCAGCGACCTCTGAACTGTAATTAAGGGCATGGTGTGTACATGTGAGTTGGGTGAGAGAGGCATAGCAAATTAATCTTTAGCTTCAAATCCAAAGAGACACAAGAGAATTGAATGTGTTATCACATTAGGGCCCAATTCTGTGTTTCTCAATCGGGCAAAATTCTTACTGAAGTCTAAGGAAATATTGTGGCACAATCTTAGGTCCTGAGAATTGTATCATCAGTGCTGGAGCATACATTTTCATTCTAATTATTATGTTTGTGTATCTTTCATAATGGTTGGCTATAATTAATCATCTCACAGAGGCATTAGAGCAAGGACATTGAAATTACATTTTTTCCTTACTTGCATAAGTTATGAAATAATAAATGGAAATGGGAAAAAAAATCTATTAGCTAGTCATTATTTTTTTCCAGTGGTTCTCAAACTTTTGTACTGGTGACCCTTTTCACATAACAAGCCTTTGAGTGCGACCCCTCTTATAAATTAAAAACACTTTTAAATACATTTAACACTATTATAAATGCTGGATGCAAAGCACGGTTTCGGGTGGAGGCTGACAGCTCACGACCCCACATACAATAACCTCACAACCCCCAGAGGGGTTTTGACCCCCAGTTTGAGAACCCCTATTTTATTCAACTCTCCTGCTAATGCTAGATTTCTCTCTCTAATATTTATTCCAGTGCCCAGTTCTGTCTGGTTATAAATAAATCAAGAAATAGAACTTTAGCATTTTCCTTGGGAGACTATTCCAAATTCAGGTAGACTTACTCATTGGAAAACTATTCCCCATATTCAGTCTAAATTGTCCTTTGCTCATTTTCATCCTGTTGATTCTAGTTATAATCCACTGAACTACCCCAGACTTCTCTTCCTCATTTGTACTACCCTGAACAAAAGTTCTGTGCAGCAGATAGTTTTAGTTACATTTCTAAAATAAGTATACCTCTACCCTGATATAACGCGGTCCTCGGGAGCCAAAAATCCCTACCACATTATAGGTGAAACCCCATTATATCAGGGTAGCGGCGGCAGGGCTCCAGTGGTGATTTAAAGAGACCAGGACTCCGGCTGCGAGGAGCCCCGGGCCCTTTAAATTGCCACTCAAGCCCAACTGCCAGAGTCCTGGGGTAGCGGCGACAGGGCTCTGACAATGATTTAAAGGGCCCAGGGCTCCCCACAGCAGCCAGAGTTCCAAGCCCTTTAAAGCGCCACCAGAACCCTGCTGCCACAGCCTTGGGGTAGCAGCAGCTGGGCTCCAGCAATGATTTAAAGAGCCCCAAGCTCCGGCCAAGGCAGGGAGCCTAGGCCCTTTAAATCACAGCCCGAGCCCCTCTGCCACAGCTCTGGGGTAGCGGCAGCATGGCTCCAGCGGTGATTTAAAGGGCCCAGGGCTCCCCGCAGCAGCCGGAGCCCTGGGCCCTTTAAAGCGCCGCCTGAGTCCCGTTGCCGGAGCCCCAGGGTTACCGCGCTATATGCGAACCTGTGTTATATCGGGTCACGTTATATCGAGGTAGAGGTGTATATTAAAAAAGCATTTGCAACTCTTGACTTCAGCTACTGAAACTTTTTAAGCTTCTCATGATCCTGCCTGAAGGCTGTCAGCTGTCATCTTTATTCCCAGTTAAAGAGACAACCAAAACCCCAACGTTGTAGTGTAAAAATGGGATAAAGGATGTTAAAATTACAGACTGACTATTTTCGTGGTGCTGTGTTAAGTGCATTAAGTGCTGTTAATAAACTGACTATCAAATACTGTAGTCATACTGAAGTGAATTTGTAACACTGGTGAAATTCAAACAGCTAGTTAGCCTCTAAAATTCCCAAACTGCCTTGGATCAGATTTTTTGGAATCTCCCTCCCCCCATGCATCATCTTGACACCAAAGATCAGCTAGATACTTGTGCTGTAAAATCTTAAAGTTAAATTCTAGGGCAGATGGAAGATATATTCATTCAAGAGGCCTCACCTGTAAAACTCACTATCTGATCGTCATCAGAAATATACTCGGATAGGTTTTAAACTGTGTGTGTGCCAGCAGAGTTTTAATTAAGGCTAGTATTAGAGGCTTTAAATGATTTTTAGAGGTCATTGAATAGTTCCTTAGCTGCTAGCAAGGCAACTACTCAACTGCAGAATCTGACATTACTGCAGTTTTTAGCTGAGACTTTTATTAGAAGGTTTTCATTGAATTTTATAGGTTTCAGAGTAGCAGCCATGTTAATCTGTATCCGCAAAAAGAACAGGAGTATTTGTGGCACCTTAGAGACTAACAAATTTATTTGAGCATAAGCTTTTGTGGGCTACAGAAGTGGGCTGTAGCCCACAAAAGCTTATGCTCAAATAAATTTGTTAGTCTCTAAGATGCCACAAATTCTCCTGTTCTTTTTATTGAATTTTATGCCACAGGTTAGGTAGCGGATATTTTTTTAGCAATGTAGTAGCAGCACAGCTATATACTAGAATTCAATAGTATTCTGTAGATAATATTACTCTTCCCTACTCCCCTTACTATCCCAGAATGCTGGCTCCATATCTACAAAGATCACTGTGTGAAATAAGGGCTTAGTACTGTACTTCTTGCAATGTAATACTTCTTCCCATGCCATGTTTTATCTACAATTTTATGAAGACACACTAGAGGGCACTCAAGCAATGTACAAATAATTGAATTTGTTCAAGCTACATATCCTAGGCTGATTTTAAAAACATAATGTGGTCTGGTAGGCCTGTTTACCAGCTTGGAGAAAAAAGTCAGTTATGCCCAACTCTGATTTATCTTTCTACACTGGTTCTTTTGTTGTTCTCCCACACATTTGGGGGGGGAAATGGAAAAGTGATAAAAATGTTATAGTCCTAAATTGGACTGATACTATAGGGTCCTCTATCCCCCAGTAGCTAAGCTCAAGGGTCACAACCCTCCCACTACCTCAGTAGGATCACAAGACCTACCTGCTCTGATGTGTGTGAGTGAATTAGTTAGGTAGCTAGTTCCTTCCTTCCTCACTCTCTCTTCCTCCCTTCCCCCTCCACCTTCTTATATGCCTGGGTGCTCATTTACATCTTCCAGAAGGGAATCAGAGCCAATAATTATCTGCTGCTTAGCTAGATCAGCCGGCTCCCAGCATGTGCCTGCTGGACTTCTCTTTAGGCCAGACTTTCTGCTCCCTGGCAATGCAAGCAACCCTACTACACATAACTTGTTTATTACTGGTGAAATGAGACAGTTTGTGACAATGTCACCAATTCCCATGATTTTTGTCATAAGACTTAACAATATTTGGTGTGTCTTAAAGTCCTAGCTCCTGGATTCATGTGAATTCATGATAATCTCAGCTTTCATTTTAAAAAAACAAACAGAAAATTTCTAGCTCTCTGTGTTGTGTGAATAACCTTGAAAACATAAATCAAGTTCTCCCTAAAGGATCAAAAACCAGAATAGAATTAAAAGGAACCCAAAATGTTGGGGTTCGGAGTTTGATCTCATTTTAAAAACAATTTGTATATGTCTGACTCATGATTTTTGAATTCTTGGGGTTGTTAATACTGCTTACTTTGCAGGAGACTCATTCCAACAATGTTTTTTGTAGACAAGGGGGTAAAATATAGAGGGACACTGTAACCTATTAGAACTGCATATTATAAACAAGTTTTATTACTTTTGCTAGTAATGCCAGTTTGGCTTAATAAACCTGAGCAAGTTTTAAAACTCCAATATGATCTTCACTATGTAATGTTTATTTGTTGCATTTCTCACAGCTTGAACAATCAGTTAAATCAGTTTCACTTTTGTTTATAGTCCATTTCACTTTCATGTTTCCCATAGAACAATAGTTGGGTAGCAATATTTGGGTTGCAAATACTAGATGGAAAGTTTTGTTTTAAAGGCATGGGTTCCACCGTAATTAAAAATACTGTTACAGAAAACTTTCTATTGTATTGATTTTACATTTTGTAAACATTTGTTTTTACAAAAATATAGTAATGTACTTCTTTGGAATCTGTGTTATGAACTCCCTGCGTCACATTTCCAAAAAAGATTCAAAGGGTTGGTTGGTGTTTCTGTCTTAGAATTGTGGAATCATCATTCTGTTTTAGAATCATAGAACTGGAAGGAACCTCGAGAGGCCATCTAGTCCAGTCCCCAGATCATCTCTAACAGGTATTTGTCCAACCTGCTCTTAAAAAATCCCTGATGATGGAGATTCCATAACCTCCAATTTATTCCAGTGCTTAACCACTCTGACAGTTTGGACATTAGGAAAAAATTCCTACCTAAACCACCCTTGCTGCAATTTAAGCCCATTGCTTCTTGTCCTATCCTCAGAGGTTAAGAAGAACAATTTTTCCTCTCCTCTTTGTAACAACCTTTTATGTACTTGAAAACTGTTGTCATGTCCCTTCTTGGTCTTCTCTTGTCCAGACTAAACAAACCCAATTTTTTCAATCTTCCCTCATAGGTCATGTTTTCAAGATCCTTAGTCAGTTTTGTTGTTCTTCTCTGGACTTTCTCCAATTTGTCCACATCTTTCCTGAATATGTAGCGCCCAGAACTGGACACAATACTCCAGTTGAGGCCCAATCAGCGTGGAGTAGGGCAGAGGAATTACTTCTTGTGTCTTGCTTACAATCCCAGAATGACGTTTCCTTTTTTTTGCAACAGCATTACACTGTTGATTCATTTTGTTTGTGAATCCACTATGACCCCAGATTGGCCCTTTCCGCTAGTTAGTCCTCCTAGGCAAGTCATTTCCACTTTTGTATGTGTGCAAGCTGATTGTTCCTGCTCTATACGTGAGTACGTGTTTGCATTTGTTCCTTATTGATTTCATTCTCTTTATTGTCAGCATTTCTGCCAGTTTGTCAGTATTTCTGTGAGCTTTGTATCATCCTTCCTCCTAAACGCTGCAACCCCGTCCGCAACTTTGGTATTCATCTGCTACTTTATTAAAAATGTACTCTCTATGCCATGTATCTAAATCATGGATGAAGATATTGAACAGAACTGGACCCAGAACCAATCCCTGCGGGATCCCACTCGTTATGCTCTTCCAGCATGACTGTGAACCACTACTCTGGGAACGATTTTCCAACCAGTTATGCACCCACCTTATAGCAGCTCCATCTAGGTTGTATTTCCTTAGTTTGTTTATGAGAAAGTCATGCAAGACAGTATCAAAAGCCTTACTAAAGTCAAGATATACCATATCTACCACTTCCCTCCATCCCCAAGGCTTGTTACCCCATCAAAGAAAGCTATCAGGTTCGTTTGACATGATTTGTTCTTGATCAATTCATGCTGTTATTTATTATTATTATCTTCTATTATTATTATTATCTTCTAGGTGTTTGCCACTTAATTGCTTAATTATTTGCTCCATTATCCTTCCAGGTACAGAAGTTAAGTTGACTGGTCTGTAATTCCCCGGGTTATCCTTATTTCCCTTTTTATAGATGGGCACTATATCTATCCTTTCCCAGTCTTCTGGAATGTCTTCCATGATTTTTCAAAGATAATTGCTAATGGCTCAGATATCTCCTCAGTCAGCTCCTTGAGTATTGTAGGATGCATTTCATCAGGCCCTGGTGATTTGAAGACATCTAATTTGTCTAAGGTTACGTCTACACTACGAAATCAGGTCAATTTAATATGTCAATTTTTTAGAAATCAATTTGATACAGTCGATTGTGTGTGTCCCCACTTAAGACCATTAAGTTGACAGAGTGCATCCACATTACCAAGGCTAGCATCAACTTTCTGAGCGTTGCACTGTTGGTAGCTATCCCACCGTTCCCGCAGTCTCTGCTGCCCATTGGAATTCTGAGTTGAGCTCCCAATGCCTGATGGGGCAAAAACTTTGTCGCAGGTGGTTCTGGGTACATGTTGTCAGCCCCTCGCCCCGCCGCCTCCGTGAAAGCAACAGCAGACAATCATTTTGTGCATTTTTTCGGGGTCCTGTCCACCGGACCCGCTCAGCCCGCTGCCTGCCTGGATGATTGGAACCCCAGGCAGGTAGTGGGCTGAGCAGGGCTGGTGGATGGAGACCCAGACTGGTAGCGGGGTGAGTGGCTCAGCCTGCTGCTGGTCTGGGGCTCCGTCCTCCAGCTCCTGCCAGTCGAGGTCCTGCTCAGCCCCGCTCGGCTGGCAGACCTCAGTGAGGTTGATCAGGGGTACCTGGACAGAGGTAGCTATCCTCCTCTTAGAGCACCGAATGGGAATGACTCCAGGTCATTCTCTTCTTTAAGTTTCATCTCATGGAGATTCAGTCCTGCCTGGAATATCATGCGAGCTGGAAGCTTCTGGCTCAGGCTGCTCTACTAGCCGGCAACACTGCACGGTCGCAACTACCCCAGCCTGCCCCTTGCTCCCGTGGCTCATGAAGCCTGGACAGTAGTAAGGAGCAGTTCAACTTGTGGAATGACAAATCCAGAATGAAGGATGCACTCTATGGGCCACGTTAAGATTATTTCAGAGTCCTAGATAGCATTAGTACCTATAAAAGGCTTCAGGAAAATTTTCCCCTACCCCTAACAAAAATGTTAATTTATCAGAGCAGCTGAAAGAGTAAGGAACCTGGGACTATAACTTAGAGAGAGTTTCCATATTATTTTACTCATAATTGATATAATTCAAAGTAAAATTTCACAGTGCAGTCTGTTCTAAGAATAAAAATGCAGAAGGGGAGTCAGAAAAAGTGACCTGTTTCCACCCGGTTTCGAACCAGGGCCGTTTTGTGTGTTAGGTGAACATGAAAACCACTACATTACAGGGTTTTCGTGTGTCAAGTGAACGTGATCACTGCTATACTACAGGGCTTCCCTTTTTTTGCCACAGACTTTGCTGAATGCACAGGAATGTTTTCTCTAGCTACAGAAGCTACCTAATGCAATGTCTATATCTATGGTCTTCCTGCTCATAAAGTGGTCATGCCCCCCCGCAAGGCTGACACAGCGACCTGGCTCAGGCAGGATCGCTAGCGAGGCATGATACTTTTGCCATTAAGCAAACACAGCAATTTTTTCCTGGCCTCTGCCACTGAATTCCTCCATGCATTACGCTGTGCCCTATCAGTGCTGGAGGACTGCATGAGCTCGGAAAACATGTCATCGCGAGTGCATTTTCTTCACCTTCTAATCTCCGATAACCTCAGGGACAGAGATGATAGGGGTAATGTATAAACCTTCTGGAGGAACTGCATTGTCACCTGTGCCGCTGAGTTCGCCTTGCTGGCCAAACAGGAAATGAAGTTAAAAAGTTCCCGGGGCTTTTCCTGTGTACCTGGCAAGTGCATCTGAGTTCAAAGGGCTGTCCAGAGCAGTCACAATGGAGCACTCTGGGATAGCTCCTGGAGGCCAATACAGTCGAACTGTGCCCACACTACCCCAAATTTAACCTGGCAATGTCGACTTCAGCACGAATCCCCTTGTTGGAGAGGAGTACAGAAATTGATTTTAAGAGCTCTTTAAGTCGACAAAAATGGCTTAATTGTGTGAACGGGTGCAGGGTTAAATCGATCTAACACTGCTAAATTCGACCTAAACTCATAGGCTAAGTAATTTTTGACTTGTTCTTTCTCTATTTTAGACTCTGATCCTACCTCATTTTCACTGGCATTAACTATGTTAGACGTCCAATCACCACAACCCTCTCAGTGAAAACCAAAAGAAGTCATTAAGTACCTCCGCTATTTCCACATTTTCTGTTATTGTCTTTCCCCACTCATTGAGTAACAGGCCTACTTTGTCCTTGGTCTTCCTCTTGCTTCTAATGTATTTGTAGACTGTTTTCTTGTTTCCTTTTATGTCCCTAGCTAGTTTGAGCTCATTTTGTGCCTTGGCTTTTCTAATTTTGTCCCTACATATTTGTGTTATTTGTTTATATTCATCCTTTGTAATTTGATTGAGTTTCTCACATATCTTAGGCCAGATGGCAATTTCTCATTACATGTGGGATCTGATGTCATGCATTGGGGTTACTGTCATCCAATACTGCAAACTGGAACATGATGTGGTATAAAAATGCTATTGACATAAAAGCAGCTTATTTGTTAACTGGAAAATAGGGGGAGTTTTTTATTAAGTTTTGTTTCTTCCTCTGAAACATCTGTTTCACCACATTTAAAAGCATACAAGAGTATAAAATGTTAATTTGGATGTTACTTTTCTCTGCTATAGTTTGTAAGGAATCCTGCTAAAGAAAACAAAGATGGACTACAAAGATGGACTACAAGCCGTCAGGAACAGTATACCTGATAATGTCATGGCTAATCTGGTGGCTGAACTTTGTGACTTTGTCCTCACCCACAACTATTTCACATTTGGAGACAATATATTCCTTCAATTCAGCAGCACTGCTGTGGGCACCCGCATGGCCCCACAATATGCCAACATTTTCATGGCTGACTTAGAACAACGCTTCCTTAGCTCTCGTCTCCTTACGCCAGTGGTCCCCAATGCAGTGCCCGTGGGCGCCATGGCATCCGCAGGGACATCTTAATGCACCCGCGCCCTGGACCCCGGGAGAGCACCCGCCGAAATGCCACCGAATTTCAGCGTCATTTCGGCGGGGACGCCTCTTGACAACAACGCTTGTCGACAACAAGTGATGTCATCGAGAGGCATCCCCTCAAATTTCAGTAGGGATGCCTCTCAATGATGCCACTTGCCGTCGACAAGTGACATCATCGAGAGACGTTGCTCCCGAATTTTGGCAGGGACACCTCTCGATGACGTCACTTGTCGATGGCAAGCAGCGTCATCGAGAGGCGTCGCCAAAGAAATTCGGCGGCATTTCGGTGGGTGCTCCACCGTCACAGTGGTCCTTAGTCTGGCGCCTACCAGACGAGAAGGTTGGGGACCACTGCCTTACGCGCCTATTCTACTTACACTACATTGATGACATCTTCATCATCCGGACCCATGGAAAAGAAGCCCTTGAGGAATTCCACCATGATTTCAACAATTTCCATCCCACCATCAAACACAACCAATCCACACAAGCGGTCCACTTCCTAGACACTACTGTGCTCATAAACGATGGTCACACAAATACTACCTATACTGAAAACCTACTGACCTCTATACTTACCTACATGCCTCCAGCTTCTATCCAGGACACACCACTGGATCCATTGTCTACAGCTAAGCTCTAAGATACAACCGCATTTGCTCCAATCCCTCAGACAGAGACAAACATCTACAAGATCTCTATAAAGCATTCTTAAAACTACAATACCCACCTGCTGAAGTGAAAAAACAGATTGACAGAGCCGGAAGAGTACCCAGAAGTACTACAGGACAGGCCCAACAAAGAAAATAACAGGACGCCACTAGCCGTCACCCTCAGCCCCCAAGTAAAACCTCTCCAGCGCATCATCAAAGATTTACAACTTATCCTGAAAGACGATCCTTCACTCTCACAGATCTTGGGAGACAGACCAGACCTCGCTTACAGACAGCCCCCTAACTTGAAGCAAATACTCACCAGCAACCACACATAACACAACAAAAACACTAACCCAGGAACCCACGAACAAAGCCCAATGCCAACTCTGTTCACATATCTATGCAAGTGACACCGTCACTGGACCTAATCACATCAGCCATGCTAGCAGGGGCTCGTCACCTGCACATCTACTAATGTGATATATGCCCTATGCAAGTGGCACCATCACTGGACCTAATCACATCAGCCATGCCAGCAGGGGCTCGTCACCTGCACACCTACTAATGTGATATATGCCATCATATGCCAGCAATGCCCTTCTGGCATGTACATTGGCCAAACCAGACAGTCTCTATGCAAAAGAATAAACGGACACAAACCTGACATCAGGAATCATAACACTCAAAAACCAGTAGGCAAACACTTCAGCCTCTCTGGCCACTCAGTAACAGACCTGAAGGTGGCAATTTTGCAACAGGAAAACTTCAAAAACAGACTCCAACGAGAAACTGCTGAGCTTGAATTGATTTGCAAATTAGATACCATCAACTCTGGCTTGAATAGAGACTGGGAATGGCTGAGTCATTACAGTACTTGAATATATTTCCTTATGATAACTATCCTTACACAACTTGTCAACTGTCTGTAACTGACCATCTTGATTATCACTACAAAAGTTTTTTTCCTGCTGATAACAGGTCATCTTAATTAATTAGCCTCTTAGAGCTGGTATGGCATCTTCTGTGTATGTATATGTGTATATATATATATATATATATATATATTATTAGTATTATATATATACACTCTTCTTATATGCATTCTATGCATCCGATGAAGTGGGCTGTAGCCCACGAAAGCTTATGCTTAAATAAATTCATTAGTCTCTAAGGTGCCACAAGTACTCTGTTCTTTTTACGGATGCAGACTAACATGGCTGCTACTCTGAAACCTGTTAAAGAATGAAAGTTCCCTAGATTCAAATCTAAAGGTGAATCTTTATACATTGTCAAAAGTATGTAACACTGAGACTCTTCTAGTTTCCAGCTACTTGTAAGCAAGACCAGCACCAACTTTAATATTTAATCTCAAAAATATATTCAGTATTATTTGTTTAATATTTAAACCATATAACTCAGATATTCTTGGGCAGCCCTACTATCATGTCTGCTGCATACTGAATTACGATTCACAGTTCTAGATTCAAGTTTAGGCTCTTGTATATTAATTTATCTGATATGCAGAATGAAATATAATACTTTTGCCCTCCTTGGGTTTTAGTACTTTAGAGGAAAGAATGACCAATCATGGTTAGTGCATATAGTGTATGTTGTTCCTGGGGGTTTGCTTCATTTTTGTAGTCTAGTCAATTGATCTACCTGAAAACATCCTACCACAATACCACATTACTTGTCTCCCTGTTCCAAAGGTTTATGGTAATTAATGTGTATGTGCAGCCCTGTTCTGGTTGAAAATAAACTAATTTTGTTGCCTACAAATAGAAGTAGTAGGCCGCAGTAACCACTTCAGGCAGAGTTCTTGCAGGGAGGGAATGCCAGAAGAGGTAGAAGGAACAGGCAGCCTCCGCTGCTTAATAATTTTTCCCCTCAATCAAGTTTGGGGAACATTTGTGTCAACCTATGAATTTCTTTTTGTTTTATGAATTGCATTTATGATTGTAACCTTCAATGAGGATTAGAACTTCCCTTTTGTAGCAGAAACAGTCTATCTCTGGGAAGCTGAAAAACAGCCATCAAGGGGACATCAATACTGGTGAGACAATGGAGTTGCTCTTGCAAGAACCATTGATTTCTAATGACTCTCTGCCCAGCAACCAGCAGGGAGATTGGATCATGGAAAATCCCTACCAGAAGAAGAGAAACAGAAAAGGTGTCAGAACCTGCTTTTAAAAGTGATATGCTCTCTAAGCAAGTGTGCCAGCCATCACCAGAAATAGAAGATAGTGCTGGAGGAGTAAGGGGAAACAGGGCTTTGTCTTCCCCCCAAGGATACTGATCAAAACCCAGGGACTCTCAGCAACGGAGAGGATTCTGAGGTGGGGATCATTCATGCATTTATTGTTTTGCATAGATCTGTAACTCTTCTATATTGTCTAAGAATAAAGCATGTGTATGCATAAGAAGTTTGTTTGAAAAGCCTATGTTCCTTGCTTTAACTATCACATGGTTCCTGAGGGATTCAACTACAAGGGAATGTGCAAAGCAACTGGAGAGTCTTGGGAAGTTTCTGCACTTTTCATGGGGTCTAGGAAAGTTGGACTGCAGAGTCCTACATTCCAAGGACATGTTTCAGACAGAGAGTCTGCACCACAGGAATGTGCCTTAGGGGCCCAAAGCTAGACAATGTCTGAACTCTGCCCAGAGCCAGCTGGCTCAGAACCACATTGGATCAAAAAGTTGAGTCTGATTAACACAAGCTGGTGACTGTCCACCACGGGGCTCAGCCAGGTCTGTGACATCTCACTGTGAATCCTCCCCTCCTTCCACGTAAATGAAAATAATTTCTGATTGAGACCATATTGTAACTCTCTTGTTCTGGATGTTGTTTGAGGTTGTCTACACTTCCAATGGTTCCTGAATGTGACGTTTTTGTAATATAAATTGTCAAAAGATTTGAAACATATGTCTTGGCACAGCGATCAAATATAAAACCCAAAATATGGTTTTACAATGTAGTAACAATGGCAATTAACTTCATTCTTAAACTGCACGAACCCTGCTATTCCAATATGGCTCTCCCTAGAGCAGAGACCAAATAGCATGCAGTGCTTTGGTGATCTGGGTATTTGTCTATTAGGCCAGGTCTACACTGCGACTTTAAATCGGTTTAATGGCCGATATACCGATTTAACGCTGTACCCGTTCACACGACGTCGTCATTAATATCGAGTTAAACGGCTCCTTAAATCGATTTCGGAACTCCTCCCAGACGAGAG